>NC_056737.1:1033444207-1033581707 GCF_019279795.1 Protopterus annectens
CCTTTATCCTTGGCAAGGTTTGAAGTCAAATTGTTTGTTTGCCCCCTTCTAAAAAGTGAAGGGAGCTGCCAAGAGGGTTTTGCTTGGCAGTTTGAGTCATTGTGTTTGCCTTCTAGTGGTTTGGGACCTGTCTTTTCCTCCCTTCTGTGTTGTACTGCCCCATTGGCGGGGTTTGTAAGGGATTTGTGCTTGTCCTCTGCCCCTTGGGCACCTGTATTTACCCCTCTGTGGTCTGTCAGAAGCTAGAACGGACCAATTTTTTGTCGGCCAATTTCTGCTGAAGCGTGGGGGCTGTACCTTTAAGAAATCTTTGACCGTTTGCATAGATTTTGCCTTATCCTCCATTTTCTTTAAAACCTCCTCTGCTTTAACCCCAAATAAAACATCCTGCTGTAAGGGTGCATCCAGTAACTTTGATTTAACATGATCAGGCAGAGATTGTTCCTTTAACCAAGCATGCCTACGTATAACAGACCCAGTAACAGCTGCTCTAGAGGAAGCTTCCAAGGCATCAAAACCACATTGTAAAGTATGTTTGCCCACCTGTTCAGCTGCATGCAGCAGATCTTGCATTTCCTTGAATTCAGACTGTTGAGGGTGTGTGCCCACCTTTTGTTTTATTTGCGACATTAGGAATTGCTGTTATTTAAGCATGTGAATTTGACAATTTAGTGCTCTCATAGCTAGAGTAGTTGAGGTGTAAACCTTCTTCCCCCACCTATCTAATGCTCTGGTGTCCCTTTCTGAGGGTACAGGATTTTTAGCCATAGAAGCCTTAGCCCCTTTGGGACCCTGGGAAATTGTCTCTGGATCAGCAGCAGGGCTTTTGTAAAGGAATTTGTGAGAGTCAGGCACTCTATAGTATCTATCTGGTTTGGCTGGAGCAGGAGGCAGAGAATCTGGATTTAGACTAGATTCTAAGACGACATCATCCACTATGTCCAAAACTGGGGGGATAGTAAGTGGTCTGTTCTGGGTGAGTAAAAGAAACTCTCGAAGCCTTTTCTTTGAGTCAGAGTAGTCCTGACCATCCCAGTGGAAATGTTCCCTCATGGTGTGTAAGGTTTCCCCAAAGGAGTAGTCTTCTGTGGGAGAAGATGAGGGAATGGAATCTTCAGCATCAGAATCTTCATAAAGGGGAAAGGAGCAATCCTGCCCCTCAGAGGAGCCTGAGGAAACAGACACCTGATCAGAGGAGGCATAATCCTCCTTTTGTCTAGGCCTTTTGTCGGAGGGAGGTTGGGAACCCCTGATCAAAGAAATCAAATCTTCAGCCATTTTAAGCATCTGTTTCTTAGGCATAGGGCCTTGACCTGGAGACTGAAGTGTAGGCTTTTTTGGTTTTAGAGGAGTCTTAAGCTTAGCATAAGATTTTATGGTGAGGGTAGTCAGTCTGAAGACACCTTCAGAAACCTAAGGTGTTTATGCAGCACTGGCTTCCCCTACTGCAATGTCATCGGTAGCGCCTAAGGAAAATGGCTGCGTCGGCCTAGAAATCTCTGCTGGGGGATCCAATGCGGCCTGGGGATCCAATTCAGCGGTAGCCAGGGGCTGCGTAGGCGCCTCACTGAAAACTGAAGAACCAGCGACCGGGCCAGCCGAGACCTCGGAGTCTGGCTTGGATCTAGGCTGCCGGTCCTTATCCTTGCGTTTTTTATGTACGCCGGTAGTCGGTTGCTCCGACGGCATAGTGTAATTAAATTTTCTACTAAAGTAGTGTTGTGCGAAATCTAAGTGACGCTTTATAGTTCGCTTATTGAACCTAGCACAAAACCGACAACTAGTGACATCGTGGTCTGGGCCTAGGCAAGGTATACAAAAAGAATGAAAGTCCTTATGAGGTATTAGTTCCCACAAGAAATGCAATTGTTAACTTTTTCTGCCATCGGACTGAGGCAAGAAAAGGTTCCCCAACGGGGTACTTAGCTTTGAAGACTTCGGACTGAAACTCTATTCAAAAATCTGAGGTGTCGGCCGACCGGCACTTGCAAACTGCTTCTGCTTCGGGCACTGCGCGGCAAGAAAGACTGAAGAAAATGGCGTTGGATGCCTCTGATATACCCCTGGCACTCTGATGTCAGGGAAGAAGTGACAGCAACCGACGCCAGACCAAGACTTTGGAATTCATGCAGACTGCGGGACCACCTGACGGCAGGATAACCCAAGTGTAATGACTACAGTAGGGTAATACGAACATCTGAAGTTAATCCTCTGAGTTGGTCCACAAATCTCAATGTCCTGTTCCGATAAACCTTTAGTAGACCTCACCAATACTGTGGAGAGAGATCTGGACTGTCTGACTTCCATGAATGGCATGTCCCTAAAAGGGTCCACAGAAGGAGAATACAACGTCCTTGGTACAATAGTAAATTCTGAAGTCCTAGGTACCAACAGCTCAGTTGGAGCCAAGGCATAAGAGTGTCGCAAAACTGTCTTGCAAGGCACAGACAATTGTCCCGGTGCTGAAGAACTTTTCGGAGCCAAGGAAGTCTCAGAAATTTTTCTCATCGGTCCCGAAGAGCTCGGAACTGAAAAAGGCCTCTTTATAGAACTGTGGAAAGAAGTTCCCGCTTCCACAGTTTTCTCTTTTAATCCAGAAATGGCCTCTTCAAAAGGAGTTTTTAATGGGCCTTTCAACAAATGCTTATTTTCCCTTTCCATTAAGGTATGGGAGGAAAATCCATGACAAATAGCACAATTCTCTTGCAAATGAATTATGCATAAACAAACACACAGGGTATGCCTGTCTGAGTTGGGCATTTTTCCTTCACACTTGGTACATCTCTTGAAATCTGAAGAGCCCTTAGATTTCATTGGACATTGCTTCTTGTGAGACATTCGAAAATAAGGAAGGCTAGAAGAAAAAGGGGAGTTTTGTTTTTTATTATTTTTTTAAGGCAAGGGAGAAAATACCAACGATGGTAACAAGGATACCCCAAAGGGTAAAGAGAAGGAGTTTCCAACAATGGTAAGCAGGAAAAATAGCTTATGGTAAGAGAAAAAAAAAACAAAACAGGAAGAGGAGAGGGTAATCTTAAATAAGGGAGATAAAGTTAACTACTAGAGGTTTTTTAAGGTAAAGGATATATAAAATAAGTTTTATAACTCACAAATATTCGCCAAGGCTCGAGAGATAAAAGCACATCTGGTGTGCGATGCGGCAAACGAGAGCTGAGGTAATCTCTGTGAGGAGCATTATGGGTAGAGCCAGGCTCGAGAGTTTGGAGAGTGCGAGCTGGAAAATAACGGCAGAGTCGGTTCTGAGGATTCAGAACAGAACCCACCATCAAGGATCAAGTGAAGATTAAACATCAGATCTTGAAGTTAACTATTATACAGGAGCAAAAGTAGCATTAAAGGCCATTTCTGATATGCAGATAATTTCGGGCTCCTACTGTAAGTCTGTTTTAATTTTATTCTGCTTTTCCAAGTATGCATGTTTTGTGGTACTTGCACATATATGGCTGCACTGTCTGATGTTACTATAAGGTCAGCTGCACCCAACTCTGATATGAAATACGCAGACAGCTATCCTTTCAAGCAGACAATTACTTTAACTTCAAGGTTAGACTAATTACTATGCAACAGCCATCCTCTACTTGAGCAGACTGTCAAACTTTAACCAGGCATTATAGTCAAAAACAAAATGCTTGTCATCAGAACTAAAGCAGTCTCTTTTGGCCTATGCAAAAATGCTCTTCTGTTGAAAGTATAGCAACCTCGTTATTAAATCACCAATTGACTGATTCAGCCATGACTACAAATGCAATATCAGCATCCTTTCATGAAGCTGACATATCCTCTTAACTAAAGCAATGCAGGTACTAGTTTTCTGCACCACTGGTACCTGCTGATCACACTCCTAACAGCTTGTGCCCCTGGCAGCTGTCCCCACTCTTCCAGCACTAGTTACAACTCAGCTTGTCACTATAAGCAGCACCTAAGAGGAGAATTTTGTAAACCTTCTCCTATGATATGAGCAAAAGTGACGCAATCATTAAGACGATTCCTTAAACAGGAGGGAAGAGAAGCACTTCTGCAAACTTGTCAGGTAAGCCACCCAGGTCTGGTATCACATTACTTGAGTCTCCAAGACATTTTAAACTCAAGCATGGCTTTCACTAATGACCTCTGGAACCAAGTGCTGTAGATGAAGATATAACTGGATCCTGTTAGCATACTTTCTGGACCTGCCTATCAGAAGACTATTGAAAAAGTAGTCTGCCAGTAGCTTTGGGGAATCACACTTCTCTATCAGTTCTTTTCCTGTTTTCCAACCAGACTTCTGATCACTCAAAATTTTCCTATGTAGTAGATAGTTTTTTAACAGAAGCTAAAAGGCTATTTCAAGTCCTGCTGGTGATGTAAAGTAATAAAGCCCTGACTACGGCTGAAGTAATCCAAATCTGATGCGCAACTTTAGAGCTTGATGTCACAGGGGAAGATGGGTGCGCGCCTATCCAGAAAAGGGGGCAGGTAATTTGATGTTTGGGAATTCACTCAGTCCTGGTGGAAGCCAATGTTTGAAGCAAATGCTGGGCTGGACATGTGGACAAGCAAGGGAGGTGCAGCTGTCACAACATCCTGGTGGAGACCACTCCATAAGGCCATGGCTCACAGCTCATACACTATCCACAGAGTGATGCCAACACAGGAAGAATTAGGGCCACATCTAAAACATTAAACAGAGTGCTTACCTCCACCGTTAGCAGTGTATGTTTCCAAACCTGATGGTCATTACCTTAGGGAAGCTTTGTTATTGTTCATGATGGGTGACAATGGCAACTCTAAAGGGTTGGGGGGGGGGTTTAAACACCCAGGTAACCCATAAAAAGATCCAAGGAATAGGTGGCAAGTATCAGGAAGCTTGGGGTAGCCACTGCAAAGCAAAGAGCAAGTACAGTCCTATTCATGAAAACTGGACTTAAGTGGCAAAAAATAAAAAAAACTTTTACCTGTAAACCCCTTGTGCAGGTATGCTGGCAAATCACTTATTAAAAAAACACATTGCAAAAACTGCCACTATCAGTGAAGGGGAGTACAAAACAGTAACTTGGGCTGCTCTCAAAAATTTTAGATCTTACAAGTGTTCATCCTACTACTGACTCCAACTGCATGCAAAATTTTACCACATCAGAACCTGGTTTTGGGATGGTTTGGAAAATTTCAGACCTGCATTCCTTTGTTACTGGGATACTTTGAAGTACACACCAGTAAGAAACATGCTTTCTGCCTAGCCATTTGCCCTCTGCTTGCCATTCAATTTCAGTGCTTCACTGATTCAAGTAAAACTACTACAAAACTTCTTTATACAACATACTGATGCATTTACATCTTATTACAATTCCCGAATGAACTGTTGTATTTTTTTTTCAGTAATACAATTCGCAGAACATTCAATTTTTTATCACTACTACTGCATGTCATACATTCTACCTTGTTAACTAAAGGCTTAAAAAACTGACTGCAAACTGAGAGAAAAAATAAGCCATGGGATGGATTGGGAAGGATTTTACACATGTCACCTGGCACAAACTTAAAAATCTGTAATGAACCGAGATACACAGTTGCTTTTTTGGACAGATTTAGTAAACACACAGACACGCGCGCAACACACATGCAACACACACACCAGAAGCTTACTTTCTTTCACAAAAATAACTTTCCATAAAAAGACTGGAAACTTCTAAATAAAAACAGCCTTAGAGTACACATTTGAAATGTTAACTTAACAGGAAGGGGAGCTACGCCAAATACAGAAAGGGGAAAGCATGTCAAATGGTTCACTGCTAGCTGAAAATCTACCAATACTGACAAATACCACGGCATCCTTCTGAATTACTAGCAAGATTTTTTTTGGGTATGTGTGCTAACAAACACTTGAGTAAGACCTGTAGCAGTAAACAACCTCTGAAAAAATTTTTGCAAGGACAATAAAAGAAAAAAAAATGATATGTTTCCAACCTCACAGTGGGCTCATGTTTAGTTTACTTTGTACCTCTGCTGATTATTGTTACTGTATTTCATAAGAATTCTTTCCAAGATTCAACTTTGTCATTGAACAGCATGCACCCACAAGTGCACAGCTGAATAAAATCATGTTCCTCCAGGCTAAACATACATCAACAACATTAAACATGAAAAATTAATTTGTGCATAAACAAGAAAAACAAAACAGCAGTATGAGCCACCTGATGGTGCCAAAAGCTACAACCACTAGAATCCATCTCCAGCAGCAGCTACTCTCAAGTCTAAGTTCAACTGCAGGTACAGAAACATCAGCTGCCACCTCCCTGCATTCTGCTCAACACCAGAAACATTCTTCCTGTCCATCAAGGAACCACAAGTAATCCATAAACTATCCAGTGATGTACTTCTGCAGCTAACCAAAGGCCCTAGCGGTCATGACCACACCACAATCTTATCCTCCTCACAATTCACCAGCCTCTCCATCCATATATCCATCTGACCTCCATTCTATCCTATCTGAATTTTGCGCCGGTAAACTACACTTCTGCTTCTTCACCCAACGTGCCAACTCACACTGAATACCCATCTTCAGTGTTCCAAGTTCCAAGGTAAGGGAAGACATTACTCTCACTTTAGTAGTGTTAAAAAGCTGAACTATTTCCACTTCTGCTGAAGAATTTAATTACATTGTGTCTGCTAGTTTTATGGGACAGTAGTATCTAGACTGTATGGTTTCCCTGCACTTCAGCTCTTAAACCATTGTTTTTACATTAAGAGGGTTTTCTGACTGCACTCTTGTAGCAGACGTATGTTGCAGCAAACCTGAGTTGGGGGTTGCTGGCTGAAAGCTCACTGTGTTTTTTTTCTGACTGGTCTGTAGGCCTTGCTGTTGTAAAACGTGATTTTCTGATTCTATACCAGCCCAGTGTTTGATCTAAGCTGCTCTCCCCACAGTGGCGGTTAGCAGTACCCTCTATAGATGTAAACCCTATCAAGTTAAAATGTCCTTTAGAATAACTATCTCTGTGACCTTCACCAGTCTTGCTGCTGCTCACAGAGCATCTTGGTTGTGTGCAGAACACCATCGCCTTGTTGGATAGCTGCAGTTCACACTGAGCATGGCACCAATTCTTTTATCAGTGTGCTATCATCCCAGTCGAGCTAAATCTCCCCATTCTTCTCCCTGTTTAAACCCATAATAAAAAAATCTGAAACCATGAACAGGCACTTTCCTGCTCTCTCTCTGACCAGCCTGGTGAACAAGGGCATCCTGAGGTAATGTAGCAATTATTTCATGTATACTGAAACCATTTAATCCTGAAACACACACAGTATGTGACAAATGTAGTTACACTATGAAAATTGAGGCAAGACTCTCACATACTGACAAATCAAATGACACGTTGCCAGCACACGTACATAATTTCCACTCACTAAATAAGGGCTAGACACACAAACCCACATGTGCAGACGTACTCTCAATTAACTTTCCAAAACCTCAGAGTCCTGATGTATGCTGCCCTCAGAAACCACAAACAAAACCAAGTCAACACAGACTACACACAAAAAAATAAGTTGCATAAGAACTTACCATAACCTTAGATGTCCTCCTCTTCCATGTTGCAATATTCATAACAGTAGGGAGTTACTGCCAGCAGCGCTGCCTTCCGGCCAGTATACCAAGTCTTTGCTTTTGGAGGGTATGTGTGACATCCCTTGCCAAGGCCTGTAAACCGAAGTAGGGAATAAAGGTGACGTCTGCACGTACCCTCCACAGAATGAACTGCTGCATACAGTAGTAATCCTGCTGGTAAGAAGGGTCACAAGGGAGCCCTTAGAATTACATGTACACTAGAGTCAGGGTAGCAGCTAATTTGTGTTTATAGTGAAGAGACTGGGGGATAGAAGGGTTACAAGCCCCAGAAGTCAGTATGGTATGTTAGATGGTAAAGGTAGAGGAGCAGGTGGGAGGGATTGAATACTGCAACATTGAAGAGGTGGTCATCCAAGGTTATGGCAAGTTCTTACATAACTATTCTATGTCCTTCTATTCACATGTTGCTGTATTCATAACAGTAGGGAGAGTACCAGAGCTTTTAGGTATGGTTCTGGGTGGAGGATTGGGTTCCTTAGTCAATAAGTCCTTGGAGGACAGACCTGGCAAACCCTGCTCTAGCGACTAGGTCCACTTAGTAATGTTTGGTAAAGGTGCGAACAGAAGACCAAGTGGCAGCTTCCAGGATGGAACCGTAATCAATTCCTTTGAAAAAGGCAGCCGAAGAAGCAGCTGCCCTGGTAGTGTGAGGTTTGACTTGACTGTGCAGGGATTTTCCATGGTAAGAGTAGCCTTCCCTAGCGCTCTCGGGTAGAAAGAGATGAAAAGTTGATCTGACTTTCTGATAAGCTTGGTTTTGTCCAAGTAATACCTCAGTTGTCTGTGGACAAAAGGAATGGAGAGTCATTTCTGAGGAATTGTGTGGTTGAGGGTAGAAAACCAGTATGTTAATGGTCTGGTTTAGTGAAAGTTCATTAACCACCTTAGACATGAAGGAAGGGTTGGGTCCTGGGAGCATCTCTGTCCTTGTGGAAAATAAGGTAAGGAGAGATAGCCATGAGGGCTTATATCTCCTATACCCTCCTGGCGGGTATACGGGCCACTGGTAGAAAGTACAGTTTTGTACCTACCATAAATGTAGATGTTCGAAGATCCACATTGCTGCAGTCCTTACACTTGGGTAGTCCGCTGTCCTCGGTCGGCCCGAATATCAAAGTATAAGGCTGACGTCGGTCAAGGCGCATTAGACTGACATCAAGACGTCAGGGTACAAATGCGCATGACCGACGTCATATCCTCAGTCTTTTCTTGCCCCAGATGTCAGAAGACCCTAACAAGAAAGGTCAAAACACAAAGACAAATAACAACCAACCAACCACCCTAGCACTAATAATATGTACAATATACACAATATTTACAATCCAACCCACACAACCGCCTCTAACTACAGAGGGGAAGGAGGGAGGGTAAATTGGACTGCAGCAATGTGGATCTTCGAACATCTACATTTATGGTAGGTACAAAACTGTACTATGTTCTTCATCTCACATTGCTGCAGTCCTTACACTTGGGTAGAATAACAAAGCAGAGGTAAGGGAGGATGGCACAACTATAAAGAAGCAGGAGCTGCCAAAATGCCCTGTAAAATAGCAGTGGCAAAACCAGCCCTAGATTTAGAGTAAAGTGGAAGGTGATAATGCTTAGAGAAAGAATGCACTGAACTCCAAGTAGCTGCCTCCAAGATATCTTTAGTTGCCACCCCCCTTAAAAAAGCTGTTGAAGTGGCAGTAGCCCTAGTGGAATGAGGCCTAATCCCAGCTGGAACCTCCTTGCCATGATGGGAATAACAGAAAGCAATGCACAACCCAATCCACTTAGAAATAGTTTGTTTTGACACAGGCTTGCCCTGAGAACTCAAAGCAAAAGAAACAAATAACTGCTGAGACTGCCTGAACCCTTTAGTTCTGCTCAAATAATATCGCAACTGCCTGTGTATATCCTAAGTGTGCAAAATCTTTTCCCCTTTATTTTGGGGGTTTGCATAAAAGGTAGGCAAATGAATAGTTTGGTTTAAAGCCACACTAGAAACCACTTTAGGCATAAAGGAAGGATTAGTACGCAAAGATACCCTATCCTTATGGAAAATTAAGAAAGGCTCAACTGCCATAAGGGCCTGTAATTCAGAAACCCTTCTCGCAGAGGTAATGGCCAACAAAAAAGCAGTCTTCCATGATAAATATTTCAACTCAGCAGTAGCTGCAGGCTCAAAAGGTTGTAGAGTGAGTTTCTCCAACACAAAATTGAGATCCCAAGCAGGAGTAGGAGCTCCGAGGGGGTCTTATATTCTTTGCCCCTCTAAGGAATTGCTTAAACAAAGGATGAGAAAACAATGGTGGGTCACAATCATAGTGAGCAGAAATTGCTGCAGCATGAATCTTAATAGAAGAGAAGGACAAACCTTTGTCCAGTAACTCAGTAAGATATTGAAGAGCCACACTTAAATTAGGCTTAGAAACATCAAATGCTTTTGCTGCACTCCAAAATAAAAATCTCTTCCATTTATCTGCATACACTTTCCTTGTACTAGGCCTTCTGGCCTCCAAAATAACATTCAAAACTTGCTGTGGAAGCTGAAACCCTCCAGGGTTTAAAACAGAATATGCCAGGCTGTCAGGTGAAGAGAGTGAAGTTTGACATTGAGTAAATGACTGTTCTCCTGAGACAGCAGGTGTGGAATCAAGGTAAAGGCCATGGAGGCTCCTGCACCAGACTTCTCAGTAGTGGGTACCAATGCTGTCGAGGCCAATCTGGAGCTATTAAAATCATCTTTGGCTTGTCCTGTCTGACCTTCAGAAGTACCTTTGGGAGGAGAGGCAGAGGTGGAAAGGCATACACATGAAGATTGCTCCAATTGAATGAAAGAGCATCCACTTTCCAAGCTGTGGGATGAAAACTTTTTGTGCAAAACTTTGGCAGCTGGTAGTTTAGTGGAGAAGCGAACAGATCTATGTCTGGAGTTCCCCATGACACTGTCAATTTCTGAAATACATGAGGATCCAATTTCCACTCGTGGGGATCCATAATTTGTCTGCTCAACACATCTGCTAAGGAGTTCTGTGCTCCCGGCAGAAACCTTGCCTGTAGATTTAGCTTTAAACTGAGAGCAGTCTCCCACAAAATCATTGCTTGCCTGCACAGAGGATAAGAATGAGTTCCCCCTTGCTTGTTGATGTACCACATGACAGTTGTGTTGTCTGTTAGAATCAACACCTGCCCTGGAAGAAGTAAATCCTTGAAAGCTATTAATGCAAATTGGACTGCTAACATCTCCTTCAGGTTGATATGTAGATGTAGAAGTCTGGCAGGCCACGTGTCTTGTATCCACTTTCCATTTAGATGAGCTCCCCAAGCTTTGTCTGAGGCATCTGTCGTTAGAATCTGACTCGCCTCTGGCCGGGTCACAGAGAGTCCCTTGTTTAGGTGACATTCCTGAGCCCACCACAAAAATTCCTTTTGAATGCAAGGTATTATCTGAATGACAGTGTCCAAATCTTGGCAGTGCTGTGTCCATACATTTTGAGATACCATTGTAGCTTCCTCATATGCAGTTTGGCATTGGGAAGCACCAGAATACAAGATGCCATGAACCCCAAGGCTTGAAGGACTGTCCTTGCAGTCAGCCTGGACTGATGAGACAATTGATGGAAGTAAAGAGAAAGATTCTTTTGTTTGTCCGGGGTCAAAAAGGCCATCTGGGATGCTGTATTCAGTCTCACACCCAGAAAGCACATGTCCTGAGAGGGCACTAGACTGGACTTTATTTCGCTCACAGAATACCCCAGGCATCTTAGCACTGCTATCACATAGTGTAGATGATGAAGAAGTTCGTCCTTTCCTTGAGCCAGAATCAGGCAATCGTCCAAATAAGGATAGATCTGTATTCCTCTTAGCCTGAAGAAAGCAATCACTGGAGCCAGAACCTTCGTGAACACTCTGGGCAGTAGATAAGCCAAAGGGCAATGCAGAGAACTGATAATGAGAAGTCCCAGCCCTAAAACGTAGATACTTCCTGCAACTTAGCCTGATAGGAACATGAAGGTAAGCCTCCTTGAGATCCAGAGTCACCATCCAGTGATCTTTGCCCAGCAGAGGTAAAAGCTGTTTTAACGTCAACATTTTGAACTTGGGAATGTCCAGATAAGTGTTGAGGATAGATAAATCCAAAATTGGTCTCCACGTGTTCCCCTTCTTTGGTACTAGGAACAGGCGAGAATAAAATCCTAGGCCCACTTCTGACAGAGGGACCGGTTGTATGGCTCCTATTTGGAGCAGCAGAGAAATCTGTTTGTGAGCCTCTATTCTTTGCTGAGGAGGAACGCCTGGCATGCCTTTGAAAGGAGGCAAGGTATGGAAATAAAACCTGTAACCTTGGTGTATGATATCCAATACCCATCTGTCTTGGGTAATTAAACTCCAATTTTCCTTGAAAAGTGCCAACCTTCCTCCCAAAGGTGCTGCCAGACGAGAAGGCTCTGGCAGCTGAAAAGGTAGGTCATTGGGTCTGTTTACGAAAGGACTGACCCCTGCCCTCACCCGAAGACTGTGCAGGTGAACTCCCTGTTCTAGGCCTGAAAGAGCCCTGAGCTCTGCCCCTACCACGCCTAGACCTACCCCTAGACTGGGAATCATAAGAAGGATACGCCCACCCCTTGGTAGGCCAATTTCTGCTAAACTTCGAGGCTGAACCTGCAAAAAATCTTTAACAGTCTGCATAGACTTAGCCTTGTCTTCCATTTTCTTTAAGACTGCCTCAACAGGTGAACCAAATAACACATCAGATTGTAAAGGAGCATCTAAAATCCTTGTCTTAACATGGTCAGATAAATTCTGATCCCTTAGCCAGGCGTGCCTGCGAAGAACTGACCCAGTGGCAGCCACCCTAGACGAGGCCTGTACAGCATCAAAACCACATTGCAAAGAATGCTTACCCACTTGTTCAGAGACATGTACCAAATCTTGTAACTCTTTACACTCAATACCTTCCGCCAGAGCATCTACCTTAGACTTCAATTGAGACAGTAGATAGTTTTGGTATTTCAACATGTGAAACTGGCAATTCAGAGCCCTCATAGCTAGGGTGGAAGAAGTATAGACTTTCTTTCCCCATCTATCCAAAGCCCTGGCCTCTATCTGGAGGAACCGGATTTTTAACAACAGAAGCCTTAACACCCTTAGGCCCCTGACTAACAGTTTCTGGGTCTGCCCTAGGACTCTTAAAAGATACTTATGAGCTTCAGGCACCCTATAATACCTATCCGCTTAACAGGAGCAGGAGGCAAAGAATCAGGATTAAGAGAAGCCTCTGCAAACACATCCTCCACAACATCCAGAACAGGAGGTATAGCCAAAGGCCTATGCTGGGGTAAAACAAAATTCCCTAAGCCTTTTCCTGGAATCAGAGAAGTCCTGACCTTCCCACTTAAAATGTTCCCTCATGGAATGAAGAGTCTCTGAAAAAGAAAAATCCTCAGGAGGAGAAGCAGAAGGAGTAGAATCATCCACATCAGAATCAGAATAAGGAGAATACTCATGCAAGTCTTCAGCCGAAGACTCTGAAACATCTGAAGCCTGCTCAAAACTCCCCAACTCAGGTTCCACCCTAGGCCTCTTATCAGGAGGGGGCAAAGAACCCCTAATCAAGGTAATCAAATCTTCTGCCATTTTAAGCATATGCTTCTTGGGCACAGATCCTGAAGAACTAGGAGTGACACCAACTGAAGCTAAACCTGGCCTGCCTCTGGGAGAAGCCTTGGAAACAGAAGGAGAAGGCCTAACCACCCTAGGAAGGGAGGGGAGTACAGTAACCTCAGAAGCCCCTTCAGCCTGACCTGCCTCCTGAGAGGCCACAGCCTGCAATAACAAGGTCTCCCCCTGGGACTCCAGAGAAACCTCCGGTGGAACCACCGGCTCCACAGACACCTCTAAAGAACCGGCGTCCGGTATGGACGACTCGTCTAACCTGGGCTTAGCTGCCTTATCCTTGCGCTTCTTCGAAGAAGCAGACGCCGGAGCATCCGACGGCATATTATAATTGCACCGCTTCCCGAAGACTAACCTGGCACAATCTAACCTTCTCTTAATAGTGCGCTTATTGAATCTAGCACAAAAGCGACACCCAACAACGTCGTGCTCAGGCCCTAAACAAGGAATACACAAAGTATGATAATCTCTATGCGGTATCTGTTTCCCACAAGAAATACAGTTATTCACTTTTTGTGACATCCGGTAAACCACTGAGGCAAGAAAAAACTAAAATATTCCCCAACGGGGTACTTAGCCAACTTTGACTCTGTCTGAAACTCCGAATTCGAAAAATTTCAGAACGCCGAACGGCACTTGCAACGCTGCTTCTGCATCGGACCATGCGGCAAAAAAGACTGAGGATATGACGTCGGTCATGCGCATTTGTACCCTGACGTCCTGATGTCAGTCTAATGCGCCTTGACCGACGTCAGCCTTATACTTTGATATTCGGGCCGACCGAGGACAGCGGACTACCCAAGTGTAAGGACTGCAGCAATGTGAGATGAAGAACATCTGCTTTCAGTGTGCATAGCTTCAGGGATACTGAATGAGCTGGTTCAAAGGGTGGCAATATAAGTTTTTCTAGTATGAAGTTCAGGTCCGGGGGATGGGGGGGGGTAGGTTTCCTGGAAGACCTGATGTGAAGAACCCCTATGAGGAAAAGTTTGAATTCCAGTCTGGAAGCCAGTGGAGGGGAGATACATGCAGAGATGGTAGATAAATGCACTTTGACTGATGAGTATGTTAGTCCTGAGTGAAGTAGCTCACACAAATAGAAAAGGACCACAGGTATAGAGGTAGTCAGAGGGTCCTGGTTTTTCCATTGACACCAGTAGGAGAATCTGTTCCATTTTGTTACATAGTTTCTCCTGGTACTAGGTTTTCTGGCCTCCTGCAGAACACGGAGTACGTCCTCTGAGTATAGGTGTGTGCAGGGGATCAAAACCCTTATCACCCATAAGGTTAATTTCAGATTGTTCGCCTGAAAGTGTAGTAGGGGTCTCCTGTCCAGTGTGAGCAGGTCTACTCAGTGGGGTAACCTGTGGTGATTGACCTTGGCTAGTAGGTGTAGAAGAGGAAAACAATGCTGTCTTGGTCAAAAGGAGGTCACCAGTAGGATTTTTGGGTTGTCCCTCTGTATTTTCAGGACAACTTTCTGAATTCAGGTGAAGGGGTGAAAGCATAGAGGTACATTCCTTCCCAAGAAAAGGAGAAGGCGTCCACTTTCCACTCTTGTGGATGCGGATTCCTTGTGCAGCATTTGGGCATTTGTCTGTTCTGGGTGGAGGCAAAAATATCTGCTTGTGGAATACCCCACCTGTGGATTATGTCCAGGAATACTTCCCTGTGAAGCATACATTCATGACTGGGAGCTGAAGTTCTGCTCAGGAAGGCTGCTATAACATTCTCCGTTGAAGGAATATAAACAGCTACCAGATGAATGTGGAGAGATAATGCTAGGTTCCAGATCTGGATTGCCAGGCTGCACAGAGGTTAGGACTTTGTTCCTCCCTGCTTATGTACCACAGGGCCGTCATTGTGTGTGACGACTTTCAGGGTTCCTAGCTGAAGGGCTGATTTGAAGGTTAGCAGGGCCAAATGCAAAGCCCCTCATTTCTATGATGTTTATAAGGTCTTTGTGTCTTGGGTTGGACCATGTGCCCTGTACCAAGAGCTACTTTTGGTTTGTAAGTAGCACTGCCCCCCACCCCAAGTCGGAAGCATCTGTGGAGACCTGTTGGAGGGGTGCTGGGACCTAAAGGTAGATCCCTTGGTTGAGGTGAAGAGCTGATATCCACCACTGGAGTTTCTTCAAACACTGAAGTAAGGGGAGAGGGATGCCCAGGGGCTGAGAGTGTTGGCTCACTAAGTTTTTCAGGACCCACTGGATTCTTCGCATATGGAGTTTTGCCAGAGGCAACATGGGTGTGAGTGATGCCATGTGGCCTTAAATTCTTGAGCTGGCAAGAAGTGTGGGAGAGGAGTTTTTGAAGTATAGACAAAGGTCTAGGATTCTTTGATCTGGAACGAAGGCTTTCATTTTGTCTGTTCTGATCCTGGATCCCAGGAAAACCAGGTCTTGAGAGGGGATCAGGTGAGACATTTCGTAGTTTATGGTGAACTCTGAGTTAGGGTGGAGATTACCTGTTGTAGACGTAGGAGGAGGACTTGGCGGTCTTAAGAATGAGCAGGTCGTCCAGGTATGGGTATATCTGAATACCCTGATACCTGCAGTGAGCAATGACAGGAGCCAGGCACTTTGTGAACACTCAGGGAGCAGTGGAAAGTCCAAAGGGCAAGGCAAAGAATTGCAAATGGCAACAGACTATTGCAAATCTGAGACATTTCCTGTAATCTGGGTGAATAGGGATGTGCTGGCATCCTTCAAATCCAGGGCTACCATGAAAGCCTGAGTTGGAATGAGTGGTAAGAGCAGGGGTAAGGTAATCATTTTGAAACTGGGAACCTTGAGAAAGAGGTTTAAAAAAATTAATTCTATGACTGGCCTCCATGGGCCATCCTTCCCTGGTACCAGAAACATTCTGGAGTAGAAGCCCATGTTTCTTTGATGACATAGTACCTGTTCTATGGTACCGCCAGCTAGAAGTTGTTGAATGACAGGTATAAAAAGGTGAGTTTGGCTTGCAGGTGGTTGAAGGTTACCACGAAAGGGTGGTAGCATCCACTAAGTCATGAAATAGCCTGACAACGATGGAGAGAACCCATTGTTCTGAAGTGATTATCTGTCAGGAGGAAAGGGAGAGGGAGGGAAAGTAAGGTGTTTGGGTGTAAGGGGGAGTAGTCATAGAGGAGGCGGTCTGGTGTGGTCAGGAAAGGAAGTGGTGGAAGAACTTGTTGGAAATCTCGGAGTAGAGGTTTTCCTAACCTATCTGCGTCCTTTAGACTGTGGAGCAGTGTGTGAGGACTGTCTTCTGACAAAAGGTAGTTTTTTGTGGAAAATTCCTGTCGTATCTTGGTATAGGAGACACCAGTCGGTGTTTAAGGTTTTGAAGTTCCTTACCCTTTTCTTGAAGGGACTTGAGTTCTGTTGAGGCTTGCCCAAACAGAGCTTTATTGTCCAGGGGAGCACCCAACAATTTTGTCTGCACATCCATGGGTAGGGACTGTAGTCTCACCCAGGAATATCATCTCAAGACTGATCTTGATGCAGCAGACTTGGATGAGGCTTCTACAGCATCATAACTGCACTTTGAGTGCCTAGTCACTTGGGATGCAGTGGAGAGGATGGTATTAATTTGCTTTTATGGGAGAATCTGGTGCCTCAGAGAGTAGTGTGGAGGCCTTGGCAATAGTATCCAGGACATATCTAGCCATATGCGTTTGGTAGTGGAGAGCGCTTATAACCAGAGTAGAGGAGGTATAAACTTTCTTCCCTATTCTGTCCATGAATTTGCTGTCTTTGTCTGTGGGATAAAGAGCAGTCGAAGGTAACTGCCTAGATGATTTGTCAGCAGAGGCAGCAATAACTGCTGGGTCTACTGGTGGATTCCTAAAGAGGAATTGGGTTTCCTGAAGGACCTTGTAGAATCGGTCTGGACATTTAGAAGCTGGTGGTTGAGAGTCAGGGGACTGAGAAGCAGCCAAGAAAGCATCCTGAAAGGCAGGTAGCAGGGGGGGTCACTGCTGAAGAATAGGGTTGCTCCATTTGAAAAAGGTCGAAGTACCTTTTCTTGGTGTCAGATACTTCAGATGCCTGCCATTTAAAATGCTCTCTCATGATGGAGATTGTATCTCCAAAGGTGGTTTCTTCCCCGGGAGTAATGGAGTCCTCCTCTAGAGTGATGAAATCTTTAGGGGAATCTCTTTGGGAATCATATGAAACAATCACCTGAAGAATAGTCCCTCTCTGATTACTGTAATGTAGGTCGAGGTGAGGGGACTAGTGGAACCTGTTGCGTCCGTAAGGCCTGAAAAGCCTTAAAAAGGCTGAGAAAAAACTTCATCCATGGACTGGTTGGGGTTCAGGGTGTTTTAACTTTTTGCCTTTTCTTTAAGGGAGTAGCTGGTGGGGAGAGAATCGGTACAGATGTCTGCTGGGTGGAAGTGAAGGAACAGGGTTCTCCAACTGATAGACATGGTTCCCCCTCTGCCAGCAGAACCTGATGGCCGAATAGCCTCAGTGGACGTACTAAAGGTTTCCACCACCCCAGCTTCCAATGAGGTTCCCGCGCCTGGCTTGGAAATAGATGTCTGGGAAGATGCTGGGATTTCATCAGCCTCAAAAACCTTCTCTGACGCCTGAGGCGCAGCATGGGATTCCAGTCTAATTTTCTTGGTGGTCTTCCTCACCATCTCTTTGGATGGCCCTACTCCTTCCACACTGAGCGCAAGATGTCAGTGTGTCTGATTTTCCAAATACAATTTTAGTGCAGCAAGACGGCTGCAAAGGGTTTTCGGGATGAAAGATTTGCAAATGGGGCAGGAAGTATGGTCGTGGGCCTCACCTAAGCAAAAAACGCACTTCTTGTGCGTAACCTTGAGAGGAATTTGTCTCCCACAAGTACACTTCCCCTTTCTAGATGACATGTAAGACTTAATAATCAAAGGCAAAGAAAAAACCTGACAGGGAACTTCTGTATCGGTAGAAGAAACTGTCTGGTCTGAAGACATACCGGTCGTCTGAAAATAAGATCTGCTTTCAGAACTGAGGGTACGTGCAGACGTCACCTTTATTCCCTATGTCTGTTTATGGCCCTGGCAAGGGACGTCACATGTACCCTCCAAAAGCAAAGACTTTGCTATACTGGCCAGAAGGTGGCACTGCTGGCAGCAACTCCCTACTGTTATGAATACTGCAACATGTGAATAGAAGGACATCATGCACTGCCGCCACATGCATGCCCCTAAGGCAAAACACCACACATTCAAACATCTTAGTCATAGAAGACTCCATCATGAAATACACGAATGCTCCCCTCACCAGGTTGGAAAAAGAGCAGATTAGAGTCCGTTGCCTGTCAGAAGCCAGGATTCGCCAGATCACACAGGCACTCAAGTCACTCAACTACAAGTACCAACATGACTCAGTCATAGTCCATGTGGGTGTGAATGACTTGAGATGTACTTCCATGGACTGTAAGACAGACATGATGGACCTCTCTGAATGTGTGCCACAGGCTGGTCTGAGCCTTACACTGAGGCAGCATTCTGTCCACACCAAGAATGATACACAATAGAAAACGATTGACTTCAATAAATGGTTTGGATATTGGCGTCATTCCAAGGGGATCCGGTAATTGTCAGCCTGGGATGACATGATTGACAAGACAATGTTGTTTTATCCAATATTTGCACCTGTCACCGCTACACTTTTGAATACTGGCCAAGGCATTAGCCACCCTCATACTGCCTTTTTTAGGCAGTGCCAAACCAACAGAGCTACCAATGTAACAAATTCTTCTAATGCCAGGCTGAAGGTACTACTGCTCAATGCTAGGTATGTTAAGAAATTGCACTCCCTGGAGGGTGTCCTTGGAGAATGCTGTCTGTGCAGTTACAGATACATAGTTCAAGGCTGTGGAAGGCACTGCAGCAATGCAAGGTTAAAACACCTATAAACATTCACACCACCCTCTGAAAAATAAAAAAATGAAAGCAGGTGCTTCTATTTACATAAAAAAAAAAAAACACCTCTAGAATGGTCAAGTAGGACGACTCCCTTGAGCTACTCCTTGTCCAGCTGCCCATAGGCAAAATGGTCTGCACTCCTAGGATGTCTCAAACATCCTTGACATTCACAAATATGGGGGGGGGGGCACTGCACCTCCGGGGCATAATGCCTTCATTGGTAAAATTGGATAATGTCAGTATCCTTTGAAATAAAGGTAATGAGAGAACTCCAGCAAACCCTGAAGAATATTTTCAAAGCAAATTACCTTTTAAGTGACGACACAAGTAGTTTTAAAGCTCTCCCTAACCCTGAAAACACAGAGGCCTTATACAGGACCCTGGCATAAGCAGACTACATAAGAGAAGTAAGAAACGTCTGTGTAGAAGTGGGAGGGTGCACAACAGAAAAAAAATAAGTCCCTCATTTATGTCAACAGGCAAATCAGAAAACTACTCGTCTTCAAAAGCTAAACATGAGGCTAAACAGCCTCCCAAGCAAAGGATAACCAACCATAAAGCATTTTTTAGTTATGTCCGAAATCTTAAGGACAACCATTCAACAATGTGCCGAGCTGGCTGTAGATGGCACTACCTATTCTCAAGCCAGAAGAAACAGCAAACCTGCTAGCCAATAAATTCAGCTCAAATTTCATCCCCTCATCACCTCAAGTCATTCCCCAATAAAATCCCCCCCAACATTACACTGTCATCACAAAAGAACAGGTCGCCACTACACACAAACTATAAACATAGCATCAATGGGCCTCAAAAATAAAGTAAAGATGCCAGAATAAACTACAAACAAAACAATAAACAGCACCAAAGGAAGAGGAATACTATAACTTTCAACTTGGCAACTGAATATCTTTATTCAAACCAAACTTGTAAAATCATTAACGCTTAATTTGTTTACTGTGTTTTCGTTTCACTATTGGAAACTTTTTCAATGTTCAATTCAATACAAGCAACTAGTTTATATACACTTAATCAGACCACCAATAGGAAACCAATTCCAATGCACGCTTTATGTAAAACACTAGTTAAGTAAAAATTAAATTATTTAAAATCTGTTTTATAACGTTTTATAAGCACATGCTTATAAAATAGATGGAACATTTCTTTTTTGAACAAGGATATAAAAATATACACAGATTTAATCATCATAAAACAAACTGCAAATAAAAAGCAAAATAAAGCTGCACAGTAAAATTATGATAATGACTTACAGTTCTGTTCCCTAGATCTAACATTTCACAACTAAATACCTCCATCTAGTGGACAAATATGATCAGAGATAAATAGTAAATAGGTGGGTAATGGGTGGAAGAGTTCATTCTAAATGAGTAAGAGTTTGTAACAGCCCACTTCTATTACGTTGCAATTCATAATTTAGCAGCACTCATTTTAAGTATTGGGGCTACTGACATGTTCTCTTTAAGGCCAGGGAAGACACTGGCTTCTAGTGACCTGCCACCATAATTCTTTATATTCAATTCTTGCTTCCCATGGCCTTCCTCTTAAATCTTTTTGTATTTCCTCCAGAACAAAAAACAAGAAATTAGCCCCAATACATTCCTTCGTGTGTTTAGAAAGGGCGCCGTTCTCGTTTCTACTCTGTATGTCGTAGTGTTCATAAATACTTTCTTAAGCTATTGCTCAGTCTTACCAATACAGAATGATTCGCAACTCTCACATAAAGCGATATTATACTATTCCTGTTGTGCTACAGTTGTAGTGTTTCTTTCCCTTGATGTATTTATTCCTACTACGGATAAATATTACCTCTTTCTTGTAAATGTAGGAACAGTGAGAACACGCTCCACATTTATATGTTCCTATTCTTCTGCTTTGCGTGCTATTTTACACTCTGTTATTCAAAAATGTCTTTTAAATTGTGTGCTTTCTTATAATTTTTAATGGTTCCTTAAATATAATTTCTATGTCCGTAAGTCCCATAAATCTATCTCATTCATTTTCAATTACCCTTTTGATGTTAGATATACTACCATAATATTCCGTTAAAAAAGCCTTTTTGTGTATGCTGTCTTCTTGTAGAATCCCCCCCTGGGGGGGTTGTAGCTACCACGGTTATATTTTCACCTAAAATGGGCTTAAAAATAGTTTCTCTACCTCCAGAGACTTCTCTTCCAATTTCTTGTACAAGGTTCTGGGGATACCCCCTCTCTAAACAGCCCTTCCAAAAAGTTGCACATTTTCCAAGTCTTGTCTTGTGAGGTCATCCTGCTAGCTCTGACATATTGCCCTTTTACTATGCTTTTTCTTATGATGGAAAGAATGGGGACTGGTGCAATGTAAATACGCACTGGAAAACGTGTCTTTCCTGTGGATTTCTGTTTTAAAACCCCCTATGATTTTATTGACCGATACATTTACATAATTTAAAGTGTCATATGTACATTTACATGTAAATTTCAAAAATTCTGTAGTCCCTTCTAGGTAACTCAGTTTTTAAATTTTCCTTCTGTAGCTGTCCATAAAATACATGTCATTCTAAGTACCTCTTGTAAAGTACCCAACAGTTTTTATATTCCAAATGTAAAATATATTTTTCTTCCCATACATTTAGAACTAAATTAGCACAGCTGGGGGCACAAGCGGCCCCCACAGCTGCGCCTTTCACTTGTTGGAATAGTTCTCCACCAAAATAGATGTAGTTGTTGTTTAGTACTAATTCCATCAGGTTAAATAAACCAAAAATAGGCACCGGAGACCAGCAGATCCAACACACAAGTACTTTACCAACGAAGCACCACAAAATGAACACACAAGCACAAAAAGCATAAAAGCAGATTAAAACACTTCCCCTTACATTTTCGTCTCAAAGAACTTCATCAGATGGGTATATACATCCTAATTCCCCATTAAATACATTTTCCCTTTTGAATTGACCAATAAAATGGGTGAATTAATTTCCAAGTTACAAAAAGACTATTTGAAATACATATATAAATCATGTAATGTTGAATAAAATGCATTCAAATGTCCATGTTAAAACTATTCATGTTAAAATGTATACCATATATTAATATAATACAAATAATCATAGTTACCGGCCGGTTCCAATGCTTTTACTAGTGAAAATGGACCTAAAGGAACTGAACTGGGTGAGCTGTGTAAGCTCATTGGACAACTGACAACTGGTGGGGCTTTTGACGCCTATTAGCCAATCAATGGCTTCGCTAGCAGCAGGAGCTTTTCTGTAACCAGGAAGGGCTACAACGTTCAGCTTCAAAGGAAGGAACGGATGGCAGAAATACAACTACCAGGAATTAAAATTCAAATTTACAGACTTCTCAACGTCCGCGATAGAGTCTGGATAGTTTTCCTAGCAATTCTATAGACTCTAACAATGTGGAAGGTCTCATTCAAATGAACACAAGCCCAAATAATGGACAGAGTGAACGAGAAGTACGTTTCAACAGTTTAAACCAGCAAAGTACTAAAGGACATTTTAGAGACATTTTAAACTTCAAAACTGATTTTAGTGAACAAATACAAGTTGTTACCAACACTGACAAACTATGCTTTCTAAACTTGATATTATACAAGTATAAAACTTGGAAAATGGATAATGCTTACCTTAAACACTGTCTGAATTTAAAAATCGTTCCTAAAGGTTTAAGGGTATGTAAAGTATCCTAACAATGTTAAAGGTTCTCAGTTCCACCAGGACCTTATTATGGCTTTTCATAGATGTGGGGCAGATATAATGGAAGCTATTACTAAAAACTAAATAGAAATGGAAAATGTTGTTAACCAGATAGCATTAATAACAGTATTGTTAATGATTTGTTTAGTACAGATACTGAAAAGGTGAAGTATGTTGACATCTTGAAGAGCACTGAAGTGAAATGTAAGAAAATACAGGACAGAAAAATAATGAAAAGTGAGAGATATTAATGAATACAGAAATAAGACATTACCCCAAACCTAAAACTTTTAGGGCAAACAATTTTTATGGGGGTGAAAATGATAGAAGATGGGCATATACTGAGAATAACCACCACGATGAACAAGAAAATTTAAACTTGCAGGACCCTTTAGAATTTATACCCCCGAAGAGGTCAGAAAGATTGAGACAAAAGGGTCCTGTGAACTACATGTATGGGAACCAAATACAGAAGGGTTGGGCACCACAGGATCGAACTTATTGGAGATAGAACCATAGGATGAAATTACACAAGATGGCTGTATATTCAGTTATAATGGTTTTAATATAGTTAACTACACCAACACTGTTATCACTAAAGGGCATTTCAATTTATTTTTAAAAGGATTCACTTTTATACCCAGGGTAAAAACAAACTTGGTGAATGTATTAGTTGATTTTAAATTATTTAAAAGACAAAAAAAAATAGAATTAGTCTTTAATAGACAAGAAAAAAGGATTAATCAACAGATTAGTGAAGAGAAGTACCTTCAACCCATTACACCCCCAGCTGAAAAATCTTGTACTGGTGGTAGAAAAAGAATTAAGGGAACAGCTTAAACACAATAAAGTGACTCCCAATCTAACTAATGAGAAGGACATTTTACATGATTAAGGAAAATAAAAATCTCAGAACCATGAAGCCTGACCGGGGGGAGGGTGCTTTAATGGATCATATCAGCTATGAAGGTAAAATGTTCAATCAGCTTAGTGATGATGAGACATATGCAAGAGTTTCTTTAAACAAAGTTAATATTGCACATAAAAACATTTCCATGTGTCTTAATGATCTTTTGATAGAGGGGCTCATAGATATGGAGACTTACAATTTTTTAAATGTTGACAAACCTAGAGTCCCCTCTATCTTTGGCATACCAAAAGTCCACAAAAACAATACTGACCCACCCCTTAGGCCTATATTGTTTCAGCAGAAGGATCAGTAACTGCACCCTTAGCAAGATACATAGATTACAAGTTAAAGAACACAGTACTTAAGAATGTGAACATTCTCAAGGATTCTTGGGACGTTCTAAGACTTATACACAACACACAACAATCCAACACAAGTATTTTTATTACCCTTGACGTAGTGGATTTGTTCACATGTACTCTAGATGATGTGGGGCTTGGTTGGTTCGAGGAACTTTTAGATGATTGTGGGGGCAGTCCCTTTGATGTATTTTGCCCTTGTTTGATTTTAATGGACTTAGTTCGCAAGAATAATTTTATACTCTTTCAGGGAGAATACTACAAACAATTGAAGGTTGTGCAATGAGAGCACATTGTGCCCCAACGTATGCTAACATCATTCTCCTATATTGGGAAAATAAGTATGTATTTACTTCAGAGTTTAAGCAACACTTGAATTTTTATGGGCGATTTTTAGATGGCATGTCTTTTTTGGACCAGTACTGAAACATTTTTTTTAGAATTCTTTGAATATATTTCAAATACTACTAATTTTTTTTTAAAAATACATATCAACTTAACAGGGAGTTAAATTATCTTGATGTAAATATTCAAAGGGTTTGTAATGGTTTTAAATCTAAAATACATAGAAAAACAGACATTCTTGGAACTCTTACTTGCACTATACAAGTGCACACCCCCTGTATCAAAAAAGAGGGGTGATAAAACGTCAAATGGTCCGGGCTAGCAGAATGGCATCAGATGCCAGGATTTGAATGTGAGTTTATAGTACAAATATTTAAGGCCAGGGGGTACCCTTCAAACCTATTGAATGATGTACTGGCAGAGGTTATTGAGGCTAGAAAATCTAGGTTTGCCCCTATTTTGGGCAAAAATCAGCCTTCTGAACATGAAAGTTGAGGCAAGTGTCTAGATGGGACCTCCTATCAATCTGCTTTAACTATCACATATGATGGTGAAACTAACTTGGTTAAACAGGTTACAAAAATGGAGTGGAACAAATTTGCAGCTGTATCAGATTTAAATGGTACATTTGATAAGCCACTCAAATGTGTATACAAAAAAGGCGAAACATTAAAAATATTTTAGGAGGCGGTTCACACCATAATAATTATGGAATTTTCAACAGCAATAAAAAAGGTACACACAAATGTGGAAATTGTACTCAATGTATGTACACAGACTGGTGATACCTTACATTTGAAAAGTATTAAGAAATATATACAACAACCAGAGGGTATACAAACTAATACCACAGGTGTGGTATACATTGTAAGAAAGTTAAAACAAAGAATGTACGAACACATACGGTATAAGGAAGAAAAATGACAATAATGCCTTGTACAAACATTCTCAGATATGTGAAAAAGCAGAGTATCAATTTTTTGTGATAGAAGTGGTCCCTATAGACCACAGGGGTGGGCCATAAGAGACCAGACTAGAGTACAGGGAATTATATTAGCAACTAGTTCTGGACGCTTGTAACAATCCAGGGCTAAATGACATGGTGTCTCTAAAACCTGTACTAAAGCCAAGATCTACAAAATTGTAGTATTATGTATTTATTTCATCTACTGTCTATCAAGTGATTTTTTTTTATTTTATTTTTCTTCATGTGGTTCACAATTTTCTCCACTAGATGGTGATAGATTATTTTATGTTATTTATTGAATTTTATATAAATTTTTAAAACATTTATTTGTATTTATTATATTAATATATTGTATACATTTTAACATGAATAGTTTTAACATTGACATTTGAATGCATTTTATTCAACATTAAATGATTTATATATGTATTTAAAATCAAGTCTTTTTGTAACTTGGAAACTGATTCGCCCATTTTATTGGTCAATTCAAAAGGGAAAATGTATTTAATGGGATAATTGGGATGTATATGACCATCTGATGAAGTTCTTAGAGACGAAAATGTAAGGGGAAGTGTTTTAATCTGCGTTTATGTTTTTTGTGTTTGTGTGTTCATTTCATGGTGTTTTGTTATTAAAGTACTTGTGTGGTGATCTGCTGGTCTCCGGTGTCTATTTTTGGTTTGACACGTTTGGGCACTTTAACCACATTTCTACTAATTCCATCAGGTTAAGACAAACTAAAGTCAGAGTGGTTTAATATTTTCTCTCTTAGTAATGCTTCTTCTAAAAACTCCATGCCTTTGTCGTGTGGTATGCTGGAAAACAAATCCACTATATAAAGACGTTATGCACTCACCATAACATTCTATGTTTGTAGTCCATCTCGCCCTTCATTCTTACATATGGGTTTGGACGGGAGTAGGTGGGTGGGTTCTTAAGAATGAAGGGCGACATGGACTACAAACATGGAACGTGATGGTGAGTAGATAGCTTCTTTATGTTCTGTAGTCCTATCTCGCCTTCATTCTTACATAGGGGACAGCGTCCCTAGCACCTTTTTCGCAGGTGGCTCACGGGAATATATACTCCTAACAGCAGCAGAACCAAAGGAGGCTCTACCTCTGGAGGCAAAGTCCAATTTGTAATGAGTAATAAAGGTGCGAGGGGTAGCTCAAGTTGCTGCTGCACATACACTGTCCATTCGAATTCTGGCTTGAAAAAGTGGCAGACGTCGATATAGATCTGGTGGAATGAGCTTTAATTTTAAATGTGAGTTCTTTACCATTAGAAGAGTAAATAAAAGATATGCAATTTAAAATCTAGTTTGATAGCATTATCTTGGAGAGTGGCATTCCTTTTCTCATCTCCGAAAAAGATATAAATAATTGGTCTGACCTAAACTCTCTGGTTCTATGTAGCTAGAACCTTAAACTGTCTGCGTACATCAAGTTGATGAAACTTATATTCCTTTTGGTTTGTATGATTTGGAAAAAAAGACTGGCAGCTCAATAGTTTGATTAATATTCGATTATGAACAAATCTTGGGGACGAAGGAAGGTTTACTGTGAAGGGAAACTATGAAATATCAAGTAAGGAGGTTTGACAGAGTGCTTGCAGCTCTGACAGTCTTCTGACAGAAGTAATGGCCACTAGAAAAATGGTCTTCTATGAAAGGAACTTTAAATCACATGTATGTGAAGATTCAAAAGGCGGTGAGGTAAGTTTTGAAAGAACAAAATTTAGATCCCCGGGAGATATAGGTTCTTGAAAAGGAGGTCTTAGTAAGGTAGTGCCTTTTAAAAATGATTTACACAATCTGCGAACCATAAGATTAGTTCATGTTGCCCCAAATGAAAACTGGAGATAGCTGCTTAACTGTAGCAGCAGCTGATCCCTGATGAAATAGTTTGGTTAGGAATTCTAACACTAAGGGAATGGAGGCTGTGTATGGATCTATGTTCCTAGCTTGTGCCCAGAGAGAAAATCTTTTCCACTTGCTAGCGCATATTTTTCTTGTAGAAGGTTTATGAGAAGACGTCAGGACATGAGTAACCACAGGGGAGAAATCATGAAGCCTGACTAGGGATGGAAGTGGAACAGCCACACTGTCAAATTGAGGGTGTGGAGAGAGGGATGGAATGTGCCTGATGTGTGTCAGAAGGTCTGGTACTGGGTCCAGAGTCCATGGATCGTCCAGAAGGTGAGGCCTGAGAGAAAGGGAAACCAAATTTGACGAGGTCAGTAAGGAGCGACAAGAATCATTCTGCTTCCCAAAGTCTTTGTTTTCTGGATCACTTTCGATATTAGCAGAAAGGGAGGAAAAGCATAAAGAAGTCCTGAGGGCCAATTGTGGACAAGTGCATCCCTCAGTGTCCCCCCCCCCCCGGGGTGGGGGGGGGGTAAGGCTGAAGTAGCTGCTGCATTAGGTGTTCACTGGGGTGGCAAATAGATCACAGCAAGGCTGTCCCCATTTGTGGAAAATCTGTACCGCAAGTTTCTGATTCAGAGACCACTCGTGAGGCATCAAGATTGCCCCGCTGAGCTTGTTGGCCCATCACATTGGTTCTCCCCGGGATATGCATTGCAACTAGAAAGCGTTAGGAAGAAATCGCCCACTGCCAAACACTTAGAGCCTCTCGACATAGGGGGGGGGGTAGGATCTGGTTCCTCCTTGTTTATATACCATACCACTGACATTGTATTGCTATTGTCCCTAGAGGAAGAAAGCCGTGAAGTGCTTGCAACGCTAGTAGCACTGCTCTCATCTCTAGAACACGGACATGCAAGTGAGATTCATGTTCTTGCCATGTGCTGTGGACTGCCCTTCCTAGATAATGCCCCCCCCACCCTATCTGGGAGGCATCCATGGTCACTGTAGCAACGGATTGGCGAGGAATGAATTGTCTCCCTATTGTTAATTGATTGGACTGGATCCACCAATGAAGGTCCTTTTTGCAAGATTTCGTTATTAAAATGGGATAAGACCGAAGCAGTTGCTGAAGGGGCCCACTGGGAAATAAGTAGCCATTGAAGAATTCTCATATGTAGTCTAGCTAATGATACTAGGGTTATAATAGAGGCCATGGTTCCCAGGAGTTTGAGCACCATCTTCGCTGACCTTGTGTTGGGGAAGCAGGCTGTATATTTACTGTCTTAGATTGTGCGCACTGTCTGAAGGAAGGTGAGCCACCATTGCGACGGTCTATTTCTGCACCTATACAAGTCACATATTGAGATGGGGACAAGGCAGACTTTTCCCAGTTCATAGTGATGCCTAGCTGAGTACAGATTTGGATGTTTGAATCCCTGGCTTGTAGAAGTAGATGCCTGGTACTGGCAGTCAGGAGCCAGTCCGTCCAGGTACGGAAACACTTGAAATTCATGACGTCTCAAGTGAGCCGTTACTACCGCCATGCATTTGAACACCCTGGGTTCTGTGGTGAGACCAAAGGGCAGAGCACGAAATTGGTAATGACTGGCTCCCAGCCCGAAGCGTAAATGACTCTCTGATGCTCTGTCCATTTTTATGTGGTAGTACGCATCTTGAAGGTCTATGGAGCACATCCAATTGTCTTTCCCTAATAGACAGAGAACAGACTGCAGCATTACCATTCGGAAGTTTGACTTCTTCACCGATTCGTTTAACTTGCTGAGATCCAAGATGGCCCCCCTCCAGTCCCCTGTTCGCTTTGGCACTAAAAAGAATCTGAAGTAAGTTCCGAATCTTATCTGGTCTGCGGGGACAGTTTGGATGACTCTCTTTTGAAGCAACTTTTGGACTTCTATAGTTGCTTGATCCCTGTGATTGGATGGAACATCTGGGATTTTCTTGGTGAGATGAGGTGGAAAAGAGAAGGGTATGGAATATCCTCTGGAAATTATCCTTAGTACCCACTTGTCTTGTGTGATGTTGTGCCAGGCTTCTGGGTACAAGGATATGCGACCCCCGACTGGCTCCAGAGAAGCGCAGCCGGGCCTCACTTCAGGAGTACTGATAGAGACATCCACGAAAAGAACTGTGGTCACCCTAGTTTTGCTGAATCCCCTGCCTCTAGGGCGACATCTACCACTATTTCCTCCTCCTCTGCCGCTGGAGAAGGAATCGCCTTGTGCATCTGGGAAAAATCCCGGAGATTTCTTGAACCACACACCCCCCCACCCCCACCCTTTAGGGTATTGGTCTAGAAGGGACGTAAAAACGTACTCCCATGGCAGAGAGAGTCTTCCCTTCCTGCTTGCATCTGGTGAGGGTGTCTTTTACCTTTGTTCCAACAAAGAGCAAACGTCAAAGGGGGCTTTGGTAAATGTAGATTTGAAGGGCTCTGCAAAATTACACAAACGCTTCGAGTATCTCCTAAGGGAAATTCCTGAACCTGCTGCCCTGCTCGCTCCATCTGCTGCGTAAGACAGCCTCATGGAGGAGTTAAAAGTTTAAGGTGGACAACTGAGCAGTAACCTTCTCAGGGACTCCTTCAGTAAACTCATTCCCTTCAGTAGAGCCCTTTTGAGTATGTACCTTTAACTCCCAAGGAGTGTGGCTTCAGCCTTTAAAAAATTGACGTCATCACCTTACAGTTCTAACAAATACTTATTGACAGAGGTCATATATCAATACAGTTGTGTTTGCCATCATATATGCTTGAAGATAAAATATTCTGATACCTTCTGTGTAGCATACTTTTGGAATTATTAATGCAAATATGAACAGGCAATATTTGATGCCTAGAGGAGCAGTAGGAGGTAACTGCAGAAATGCCTGCAGACGTCACTCGGCTGTAATTGGAGAGAATCTCCCAGCTCTTTTAGATCACCTCTTTGAAGTCTAGTAAAACGGCTGAGGTAATTCAGTGATCTGAGTGTAAAAGCTGCTGAAGAAAAATTTGCTTCCCGTTATCTGTCCATCATTCGAGACTCTTTGTTCGGTGGGTGGACAGATGAGGACGTATCTGCTAGTTCCTTCTTTGTGGCTGCTGCCACCACCATGGCATCTACAGGGCACACCTTTGGTCAGAAACTTTTTTTCCTTAGGAGATGAAAGGAATTTGTTCGGCCTTCGAGGGACTGGCTCCACGGTGTCAGGAGCTTCCCCACACCTTTCGACTCACCAAATCTATCAGCTCATCAAAAGGTGGAGACACCCAAGAGGCTGAAGGTTGAAACCCGAAAGCCTTCAGGTACACTGACTCGTCAGAAGGGGGTGGTGGTGGGCCAGCTGCCTCTCTGTTTCAGAATCTCTAGGATATCTACAAAGGAGATATCAGTGGACGACCTAGGGGACCCTTCTGACTCCTCGAGGTCAGTGTCAGAGGTGATGGACTCATCAGGTGAGTCTACGTGCTTCCTCTTGCAAGTTCTCTTCAGAGATGGCTCCTCAGAAGGGTATTCTGGGGAAGTCTCGGAAGGCTGGGGGCCACACAAGGGGGGCTCCTGAGGCTGCAGGTCTCTGCTGTCAAGAGAGAGAGAGAGATGGTGCTGAGACAGAGGTCGGAGCTTGAGGGGGAAGAGCATCGGTACCCTTGTGTAGAGCTGAAGATCTAGACAGCACACTCATCATCCCGAAGGCAGATCTCTCCGGCTCAGAGAACACCACCTGTTCCCAGGAAGCTGAAGTAGCCCCCAGCTCCGGAGTGATTGGCTACGAGATAGATGTAGGATCAGAGCTCAGCCGAGCCGACGCACCGAGAGGTAGGCTCGGAACCGAAGTTCCAGTCCAAGCATCCCCATCAGGACCAACTGGTGAACATCGGCTCCTAGACACCAAGGACGGCACCGAAGGTATCAGAGCAGAGCTCGGCTCTGAGACAGCCACTTGGGGTGCTAGAACCGACAGTTCCACAAACGGCACTGATGGCTCTTGCTCTGAAGGACTGGTATGGCTTGGAGGAGGAACAGAAGCAAGTAATACGGCCTTGGACGGCTGCAGAACAGATTGGGTCGGAGCAAACAAATTTGCTAGTGCCGAAGACTTCAAAGGTCTAAGCACTACCCTCTCAACATCCTCCTTAGAAAGACTCCTGGAGGATCTGGAAGACAAGGTAGGGGATTGAGATATCTGCAAAATGGGAGATCTAAGTGTCGGGGATACCAGTAATAAGTCTTTTGACTGGCTCAGAGGTAAGGATCCAGCTACAGGCTCCGAAAAACCTTGGGCAGAAACTGGAAGGTCTTTATCAATAATCTCAACCGGCTCTGAAGGCAGAAGAGCCAAAGAGGTAGAAGGATTGTCAATTTTGGCAACTTTCTCTGGAGGTCCTGATTTAGTAGTTGGAGAATGTCTTTTCACTGACTTAACCTTCTATTTTTTAGAAGAGGGAGATCTAGCTAAATCCTCCTCAAAGGAAGGTTTAAGGAGACCTTTTAAAATCAGTTTGTTCTTCCTTTCCTGGAGAACCCAGGAATTAAAAGAATGGCAAAACGTACATGTCTCCTGTAGATGTATAGCTCCCAAACAATACACAAATACTATGCCAGTCAGGGACATTTTTTGTGAGCATTTTAAGCACTTCTTAAAACCCGAAGGTTTATGGTCTTTAGTTTCCTTAGACATAACTACCAGGACTATAAATGTAGAGAGACAATAAGAGAGGACAAGGTTCTCTAACTTAAACGGGCCTAGTACTGAACAGAGGGGTAGGCGAGATAGATAATAACAAGAAAAAGGAAAGCAAAGAATAGGTCCTATCTAAAAAGTTTAGCAGTAACTTTCACAAGAGAAAACAAAGGGATACCACTAAGGGAGGAGGCCTGCGGAAGCGACGGCCAACAATTAGCAACAATTTGCAATAAAACTGCATAAAACACACATTAACTACTCACAAGTTAACAGTAAGCTATTAATACCACGTTTACAGTCAAGAAAGAACACTATCAATATTTGAAGAAACATATTCTAACTTAGCCACGGCCAAGAAAAAAATACTTCTGAACTCGTAGAGCAGCAAACGAGACCTGGGGATTGTTACTAGTGCATTATGGGATATCTACCTTGCCACGAGGGAACTTAGAGACTTCGAGCTTTGTGATCGGCTTCGAACCAATATGTAGGAATGAAGGCAAGATAGGACTACAGAACATCTACTGTGACAAATATTATGTTGTCCTTGTACATCTGCCTAACATATCTTAAAAAAGTCCCATGAATCTTTCAGAATTTCATTACTATTTGGCCATAATCTCTTTAATTTAGCATCTAAATACTTGGCTAATGGGGCAGTTTTTGATTCTTCAGTAGTTACTATAGGTCTTAACAGGGGTTCCATCTATTTTTTATGGACTTTAGGTATACCAAAGATCGAAGGAATATTTGGTTTATCAATTTTCATATAGTTATATGCATCAGCATCAATAAGACCATCTAATAGCATGTCATTCAAGTATTTTTATGAGATATTTATTCCATTTATTGAAACCCTTTTGTATTTATCAGTATTTTACCTTTATATAATACTACATCCATTATAACAACTCATCCACCTTAATCTGGTCTCATAACTCTAATTTCATTTTTCCTTAATTCTTCAGGTACATTCTTCTCGTTGCTAGAAAGGCTTGATTTGTATTTGCTTTAGAAAATGCCTTTCTGATTTCTCTTTCTGCTACTTTTTCAAAGTTTTTCAACTGAGGATGTAAAGGTGGATTATAAACTATTTTTCTCTTGATTTCCTTATTGTGTAGTTGTGTAGTATGTGCTGCCTGAAAACAATGTCCAGGTTAATTTTTCTAACAAATAATTTCAAGTCCATAATGATTTTAGTAAGGTCTCCCCTCTTCTCTGGGATACATTTTAACCCTTTAGATAGTGAATCAAAATGCTCTACAGTTAATTCAATATTACTATAATTAAGTATGTTGTAATTATTGCAAGTAAACTTGGAATTATTTTGTAAAATAGTATCATAGTGACATGTAAGTGAATCTAAGTTTTACGGTTAATATCTCTGCCACCCTTTTGTTCTGCCCTGATCTGTCCCACTCGGATTGAAATACGGGGGTACTTGTTCTTTAACCTTTCAGACTTGTGCAAGGGGGGGTACTCTAAAAGGTCTTGCAGGTGTTGCTCATCTTGTCTAACATCATTGTTAAACCTGTTATTTGCCTGTTTATTTCCTTCAGGGTAAACCCTATATTCATAAAGCATCAATGGACCTTGATGGAATCCCAGGGTGCCTATTAAAGAGCTTGAAACGAAGTAGCAGACCCACTTGTATCTCTATTTAACCACCTCTCTAGTAGAGTGGAGGACAGCAACAGTCATCACTCACCACAAGCAGGGACTATAAACTGACCAGGAAAACTACCAATTCAGAAGTGTGACTAGCCTCACATTCAAGGGTATGGGAAAGATAATCATGAACTTGATTAATAATGACACAGGAAATTTCCAGACTCTAGCCCAACCAGTTCAGCTACATCAAGAGCAGGTCCTACATGCTCAATCTTGTGGACTTAAAGGTCACAAAGGCCACGGATGAAGGTAACCAGTGCACACTGCCTACCTTCACCTGGCCAAGGCATGTGGCAATACACTACTTTGGTATTATAAACTCACTAAATTGGGCATAAACCTCTCGATCACCGGATGGATAGCCAAATGGCTCATGGATAGGACATATCATTTGAGTGGGGGAATACACATCCAGCAAGAGGCCAGTCACCAGCGGAGTACCAAAGGACTCGGTGCTGGGCCTCCTCCTGTTTGGGATATACTTCTCATATGTCAAGGCAAATGTAGAGGGCCTTTGGCTGACCAAGTTTACTGATGGCTGCAAGTTGGGGACAATCACTGACTCCCCAAACGATGTTGATATATTAAAAAGGTTGGATGCAGACTGATTGGTGTCAGAGCCATGGCCTTAAACTAAATGCAAAGAAGTGCATAATACCCTTTGGGAAATCAAATACCCCTGCAAATTACAACATTGCTAGCACCCCCTTAAGAGTGGATCCAGTGGTAAGAGATCTGGGTACTCTGATAGTAATTTGAACTTTGACTGCCATGTGTCCATGGTGGTGAGGAAATCCTATGTGGCTCAGCTTAGCTTACAAGTAAGGGTATGGCATCCAGATCTAAGGAAGTCATAGTACTACTGTACTCTGCACGCAGACCAATAATCAAATGCAATGCATCCTCTGGCATGTACCTCGTCTGACATCTGCAACAGTTGGAGCATCCTCAGAGGTTTCTTACCAAAAAATGAAGGGCATTACCAACATGTCATATGCAGACCAATTAAAAGCCCCATCACTGTATTCAGTTTCCTACCAATTACTGGTGGTGGGGAGGAGGGGAGATGATTGCTGCCTGTCCTTCAAGGCAGTCTCTGACCCAGTCTTGATGGAAATGTTGCATATTCACAAAACTAACGGCACAAAGGTAACCTGCTCTTTAATATGAACAGATCATGCTGGAGAGGCAGATGTGTTCCAAAGATTACCCCTTCTTTGGAACAGACTTTCCTATTCACATGAAGCAGAGCCCTTCCCTGACCATCTTCACACACAATCTAGACCAATGGATGGGAAATCACAAATTCGCTCCTGGGTTAGCACCCATGTCCCTTACAGAGGTAGTCTGTAAACGTAGTCAAGAATCCTGCTTGCTGACATTTTCCCCTAGGGATAGAAAATTGTGTAAAATCTGGGTAAAACTGGCTAGGTTTGTAAGGGCTCTTGAGCAATTACCCAAGAAATCTCCTATGAGCTTGCATTTCTGACTGAGTGAATTTACAAGGTAGTTCCAGTTAAGCTTTAATTAAAAACTGAGACAGGCACAACTACAGTGTAGTGTTTTTCAGTAGTTCGTTTTTAAACCACTTCTCATTTGAATTTTTCTACATAAGGCTATACTCTTTCTGTATATTTCATTAGCAGTGTGCTTTATACAAGTAAAGACAATAAATGCTTACAGCTAGCCGATTACTGAAGACAAAAGGATAATGGCACATAAGTGAACCATCAACTCCTGGTGTCTGTCCTTTGAAAAAAGGTTGCCTTATGGGATAGCCACCATAAGACTAATATAGTAAGAAGTGTTCAATAAATACAGCCTTGGAATGCTAGACAGGTCTAGATGATGGCATTCTAACAGCAATGAAACAGGAAGGGGGTAGCATAAGCTTCTCCTGGAAATCAGGTGTGTGTGTTGTGCATGTGTGAAGGCACAACACAATTAACCACATTCAATTAATGCTGGTAAGACAGCACTGCCAGCTCCAGTGATAAAAGGGATAAAGTCCAAACTATGGCCAAGTGACCTTTAGAGGAGAAGGGTTTAGTACAATAAAAGATGGCTGCAACTGCAGAAAGTTCTGGCAAAATTTTACTATAAATCCAAAGTATGTAGTTTAAGTCTGAATGAATATCTCTGGGGGGATGAGAATGAGCCTACATATATTTGAAATTAATGACACCAACGTGGGATGTCCATCACTTGAAAAGTGTGGCTCCTACTACTGCTGGCCATACAAAAGCCGCAAACACTTACAAAGGTTCTACAGAACACTGGCATGGAACCAGCTAAGGACTTTCTAATAAACACAGCACTGCTTGACAGAATTTAGACTGGGAAGAAGGCAGACAAGTGGGATAAAACTCACATATTGTGATTTACTGTTACCGCAGCCTTCTGTGAATAACTGTAGATGTTTCAACAGTATCATTGCTGTAGTAAAATGTCTAATATATGGGATCAGCAACACAAAAAAGTCAGTTTTTCTCCTCTGACTATGCCTTAGAGACCACTGAAGACCAAGAAAAGACAGATGAAAGTAAGCTATTACACCGCACAATCAACCGTTTCTATGAAAAAATGGAAATCTTTAAAGTTATTTTAAGTAAGGTTCAGTACTTCTCAAATACCCAAACATACAAACACCCCAAGTCTTATAGAAATAACACTGCATTTCTTGATAAAAATGAAAAATGGATAAGGTGGGTGGCAGCTCCTATTGAAGCAATAATCATATTCCAAGATTTTCTTTTATGGTGTGAACACTCCAACAATACAACTGCAGCATTAAAATTACTAACATATGGAAAAGTGCTGAAGCAGACAGAAAAACAGTCTGATCCCAGAGAGGAGGAAGATTACAACCTCTTTGGAGGACAATATGTAAAATCCAACCCCTGCTGTGCTCTTGGATTATACATACACTTGTAATAGGAAAAATGTGAGCAAGTGTCAATGTGGCTGCCTTACAAAGATATGTGCAGTAACAGATGCAATACTTGGTGAATGAGGCCTTTCACCTCAACTTTCATCACTTATCCATGGTGATCATAACAGAAAGTGATGCAGTTAAGCCAGCCATTCAGCCAGGATTTGCTTATAGACACTGGGTGGGTTAGTAAGCTTTTGGACAGTAAGCTTTACAATGTCAAAATTTAAATCCCACTGATTTAGAATACATACCTCATTGGAGGCCTTTGTTAGAACAGTCACGTGAGAAAAAGCTTGACTGGTGCCATGGAAGAGAGTGAGAGAATCATATGCAGTAAGTGGGATCTTAATTAAGGTGAACCAAGATACCAGGTGTGCACTTGTTTTGTGGTGAAATAGAGAACCTCATCAATTTTGCCAGGCGTTACTTCCATGTATTTGGCTTCCTACCCATCTGAAGTCTGCACACAGGTCTCACCTGCACTAGGATGAAATTTCTCACACTAAGTCTCTTGTGATCACAACCACCAAGGACCCATTCTGGTGCATCAGGAGGATACCAGCAGGAGAACCCTTGTGTTGTCATACTTTCATTTATGGTAACACCTTTGGGATGATGGGGCTAGGAGAAAGATGTAGAGAACTTACTTTTTCCATGGCAAGAAGAAAACCTTCACTGCCCAAAAAGCCTTGAAGAGGAACCTGCACAGTAAAAGCTTAACAAGTCATGGCTGCCCTTAGATGCAAGCAACCCAGCAAAGGGCTAACCCATATATTTGTATTATACTCCAAAAAACACCTCCCCCAATCTAGCTTCTATTTTAAACAAACTGCTCATGGTCCTCCTGCTCAACTGATATGCTACTGTGTTCAGTGCACTGGGGATATGAACAACCTGGAAGTGAAAGCCCTGTTGTAAACTAAGGTCCCAGGCTATTGTGAAAAGCCTGCTTAGAGTAGGCATGATGATCTGATGTAGTACATCAATGTAAGGTTGTCTGACATGACCTGCAGGGTATCAGGATGAATCAGCGACCTGAATAAGTGGCCATAATGTATTTCACATTTAGGTACTTGGCCTCACTTCTGATGAGCCATGTCCATTTGCACTCTAGGTTTCACACCGTGGAGTCATACCTACATGTACGCATGCTCTGTCCAAGACAGGGTTTGCTCTGCTGTGACAATAGGTATGAATGGTCTCTGACCTACATCCACCATAGGAGCTCTTTATTGACAGCTGCAATGATGGGGATCATCTTCTGTAAACATTGCTGGTGTGCTTCCACAAATCCTCTGGTACCACTGGTATTTTGCACATGAAGATCCTGGCCTGAAGAGCCACCTATGCAGAGGATGACGTACAGTAGAGAGTTCCATCAAAATGGTCCTAACAGTCAGGTGATTCTACTGGGCAAGATGGCGAAAGTAATCAAAAGAATACAGAAGGGCCCTGTCCTATGGCAGGATCACCTTGTATGCCTTTGGTTTCCAGCAGTTCAACAGAAACGTTTTGGTACATACATGCAGTTAGATTCAGTTATTGCAAGTTGAGAAAAAAGTCCAAATTGACTACGCACTGGGAGGAGTGTTAAGGGTCTTCCTGGGCACCTCCTTGTACTGTGCCCTGTATCTGGCAACTGTTCAAGTAGAGGTAGTTTGGAACATCCTTTGTCTGCAACTGTGTAAACACCAAAGCTACACATCTGGTAAACAATCTGCCCTTTTGCCACTTCTCTTTCCCACTGCATCCGAAGTGGGAGTGAATGAGATCATGTAGTAAACCACAAGAACAGTCTCTGCAGCTCTGTAGACAGACTGTGAATATCTTAAATGGCCATCACAAACAGGGCATTCTTGGGAAGGAAAGGAAGCAACCTGCACAGTAAGCATCAATTTCTTGATAAATAATAGTCTGCTGGGAAAGAACAGTATGCTTCTCCACAGACCTTTTATCTCTTTCAACAAAACCAGGACGCAGCCCCTTCCTCTCTCTCGAGTGGGGACTTCTATGGCCCTGGTTAGTAGAATCTACGGCAGAATGGCGGCTGCCAGGAAGCACAGGTTTTAAGGATGATATGGCATAACAAGAAAGAGAAATGTACTATCATGATGTGGCTTTTTGTTAAAAACGTATCATAATTACATATGCTCAGGCATATTCACAGCTGTAGACATCACTTCCAGGATTTCTGCCTGTGGGATCCTAAGACACCTGCTCGACTTCCAAAGCTTTACCATCCCCTTCTTAACTTTCTCTGACTCCCGGCCACTCAGACATCATGATGATGGTGATGAGAGGCACTGACCAATGCCACCTTTCCCCATCTTCCTTGCAAAGGATGGATAAAGAACATGTCTAATACCTCAAAGCACAACAACCTACAGAACTCATCCACAGGGACATTAATTCACCCATAAGGTCATAACTAGCCTCTCCAAATTCTAGGCAAGGTCAGGGGAAGGTTGGAAGAACAGCATAACACCACCCCAAACCAAAGGTACTAAAATGGGATAACAGAGGATAAGTTGGGGGGAAAGGGACTGCATTGCAAAGATTTGTCCTGTAAAATATTACCATAACACTTGATATCCCTCCTCTTCTCTGCTAAAGTAATCCTTACATGAGGGAGATTGCCTGCCAAACGACCCAACATAAGCAGTAGCTTAGTGCCTAGTGTGCATGATATGTTGAACGTAGGCTTCGATCGGACGTAGGCCATAAAAGTGAAACGCATGCACCATCCTCGGAAAGTACAGTTGTGTACACTTACCATAAATGTAGAAAAAGGACAAGTCCTTATGAAGCATCTCAGTCAAATATTGTAGAATCTGAGGTAAATTGGGCACTGCTGTGCTCATCCCTTGAGATTGGTTCCAGGTACAAAATCTTTTCCATTTTGCAGCATAAGATTTTCTAGTACTAGGCCTCCTAGCCTCTAAAATGATATCTATCACTGATTGGTGGTAAAGGCGAGATTAGGTAATTAGCCAGGCTGCTAGGTTCAGGGTTTGCAGCTGAGGGTGCAGAATCTGGTGGTTCTGCTGAGGCAACAGGGAAGAAGTTTGAGGCAGGTGCCATGGGGCCAAGCGTGACACACTGTGCAGGAGGGGGTTACCAGTGCTGGCGTGGCCAGTCTGGTGCAATTAAAATTGTCCTTGGCTTGTCCTGTTTGATCTTTAGTAGTACCTTGGAGAGCAGAGGCAGAGGAGGAAAGGCATAAACTGAGAGTTTTTTCCAGCTGAAGGATAGAGCATCCAATTTCCAAGCTAGTTTGTGGGGAATCCTTGTGCAAAATGTGTCCAATTGACTGTTCTGGGGGAGGCAAACAGGTCTATATCAGGGCACCCCCATTTGCTTGTTAACATGTTGAAAATCCTTGGTTCCAGTTTCCACTCGTGTGGGTCCATGAGGTTTCTGCTTAGTCCACCTGCCAGTGTATTTAGTTTTCCTGGCAGGAACTGAGCTTGTAGATTCACTTGGTAGCTCAAGGCTGTGTTCCACAATGCCATGGCTAGTCTGTAGAGGGGGTAAGAGTGTGTACCCCCCTGCTTATGTACCACATGACCGTGGTGTTGTCCCATCTTTACCATTAGTTGTCCTGGAAGAATGTGGTCCTTGAAGGCTGTCAGAGCATTCTGTACAGCTAACATTCCCTTTTGATTTATGTGTAGGTGCATTTGACTTGGGCTCCATCTGTCCTGAATGCACTTCCCTGCCAGGTGAGCCCCCCATGCATAGCCTGATGCATCTGTTGTTAAGGTCTTGGCGGCAGGGGGTAGTGTAAATGGTAGTCCCTTGTTTTGGTGGCAGGCCTCTGCCCACCAAAGGAACTCTATGTGTAGACAGGGTATGATAGGAATCATAGCTTCTAGATCCTGTGAACATTGACACCATAGGCTTTTGAAATACCATTGCAGTTTCCTCATATGGAATTAAAAGAATGAAGGAGGCCAAGAACCACAAGGCCTGCAGTATTTGCCTTGCAGATAGCTGGGTTTTTGTGGCCACTTATTTGAAGTAGGTTGTCAAATGAGTCCGTTTCTCTGCCGTGAGGAAAGCCATCTGGGAAGTTGTATTCAAGCTTGCTCCCAGGAATATAATTTGTTGACAGGATACCAGGTGTGATTTCTTTTCATTTATGATGTACCCCAGACAACTCATTACCCCTTGAACAAAGGCCAGATGATTCAAAAGTATGTCCTGGCTTTCTGTCTGAATTAGACAATCGTCCAGGTATGGATATATTTGAATATTTCTTTGCCTGGAAAATGCAATGACTGGAGCTAGGCACTTTGTGAATACCCTGGGTGTAGTAGATAAGCCACAGGGCAGTGCAAAGAACTGATGGTGCATGTTGCCTGCTTTGAAGCGTAGGTATCTTCAGCAAGACTCCCTGATAGGGATGTGCAGTTTTGCTTCTGTTAAGTCTAGTGTTGCCAGCCATGCATCTTTGCCTAGCATAGGAAGCAGCTGGTGAAGTCAGCATCTTGAATTTTGGAATCACCAGAAAGGTACTGAGTAGAAAAGTCCAGGATAGGATGCCATATATTGCCTTTTCTGGGTACCAGAAAAAAGTCTCTAATAGAAACATTGTCCCTTTTCCTCTTCTGGTACCAACTAAATAGCCCCCATGCTTAAGAGAGAGTACTTGATTTTGGGTCTCTGCCCACTGACTTGGGGGTAGATCTGGCCACCCACTTGGTGTTGGTAAAGTGTGGAAGTGAAATCTGTAACCTTGGGACACTATATTTAATACCCATTTGTCCTGGGTAATGAGTTCCCAGTTTTTGGCCTGCAGACCAATCTTTCTGCCTAAAGGAGCATTCAGTTGGGAAGTGCTTGGAAGTTTTAAAAGCAAGTCATTGAGACAGTTTTCCATAGGGGGAGTCTTACTACTACCCTGATTTGGGTGCGGTAACCCCCCATTGCTTAGTCTTGTGTGTTCCCTGGGACTGAAACATGGGGTGTCTGGGTCTGGTTTAAGAAGACCTGGAAGGGGCTGGAAAGGACCAATTCTTAGAGGGCCAGTGTCTACTAAATCTATGTGACTGAATTTGTAAGAAATCTTCAACAGTTTGCATGGATTTAGGCTCATCTTCCATCTTTTTAAGAACTTCCTCTGCCTTGTTGCCAAACAGTCTGTCCTGATTTTAAGGGAGCATCCAACAATTTAGCTTTAACATGATCAGGTAAAGATTGCTCCTTAAGCCAAGCATGCCTTCTAAGCACAGACCAAGTAACAGCAGCCCTGCAAGAGGCCTCTAATGAATCAAATCCACACTGCAAAGTATGTTTTCCAACCTGTTCAGCAGAATGCATTAAATCCTGCAATTCTTGATTTTCTACAGTCAGGAATCATCATTTTCTGTTTAAGCAATCCAATAACATGTTGCTGACACTTTAACATATGAAATCCAGATCATCAGAAGAATCAGAAAAATCAGAATCCTGGTCAGAAGATTCATAAACCACATCAGTCCTAGGTCTCTTAGAAGGGGAAGCTTGTCTTCCCCTGATTAGAGTTAAAAGATCTTCAGCCATTCTTATTTGTTTTTTAGGCATAGAGGCCTGAACATGCGGCCTGGATGTCTTTTTAGGCATGGTTTGAGATTTAGGCCTAAATGAAGGAGGCGTCTAATATGCAAGTCCGTAGGCCTGAATACACCCCCTCAGCAGCCGGTGCCTGCACAGTGGCTCCGGACCCATCCAAGGTAGAGACATCCACGGGTTCCATAGTTGAAGCATCTCGTGGCATACCGGACTCCGAATGGGTCTCAGTAGAGGCCGCAAAGCAGAAGTGGCAGGTATGGGATGCGAAAGTGCCTCACTGAGTACCGGCGAACTGGCGACTGGCTTAGTAGAAGCGTCAGCAGTTTTCGACCTCGGCACCCTGTCTATCTTTGCATTTTTTTCGAAATCCCGATAGTCGGATGGCTAACCGACTATATTTCTGGATAATTAAACAGAGAACCAAAACATTTAGAGGCAAAAATATATAGACGATGGATAGTGTGCTGATTAAACAAAGCACAAAACCAACAGCAAGGTACGTTGTGGTCAGGGCCTAGGCAAGGAATACAGTACGAATGAAAATCTTTATGAGGTATTTGCTTTTCACAAGTAATACAATTAACTTTTACTGACATCGGTAAGGAGCAAGAAAAAGTTTCCCCAATGGGGTACTTGGCTTTAGTTGAAGACTTTGGTTCTGAAATTCGAAAAGGAAAATTTCAGGAGTCTGACTACCAGCACTTGCTAACTGCTTCTGCTTCGGGCACTGCACAGCAAGAAAAACTGATGTAATTTCGCCGGCTGCATGTTTTACACCCCTGACAACCTTACGTCATGAAAGAAGGGACAGCAACTGACACAGGACCCAAGACTTTGTCAATCAGGCCGACTGAGGGCAACTGCAAGCAGATAGCCCAAATGTAATGACTGCAACAGTGAAACACGAAGAATATCTTCTTTGCTGCCAGAAAGAACGCGTCTCCCGTATGTACAGTCTGATTGCCGTAGAAACTTCAGCTCCACGTCTCAAAGAAGTGTCCCATTGGGGAATCCTGTTCTTGCCTTTGATTGCATCTGAAGTTTGTCATCCAAGAGCAGCAAATGCTAATGTGGATGTCGAATTCCACGCAAGGACAACCACCAACAGTGCATTTTCTGTCTTAGGCCTTCCCATGACCATAAGGCTTGCATTATCTGCCAGTCATTTGCCCTTTAAACCAGGCTTAATTCCCTTGCCATCTATCTAGAAAATGAGTGATTGAAACTTCTCGCCAAAAGGACGGAGGGTCCCCCCCCTCAGGCTCAGAAGCACAGCAGTTAGAGAATCGGAAAGCCAAGAAATCCAGCCAGGAAGCTTCAGCTACATCTCCAGGGTCTGAAGTCTATCAAGATTAGTAGCCCTGAGATTCATTCAGGGGAGTCGTCCAAACCACAGGCTGAAACCGTAACTGAGGTCGCTTTGGAACAGGATAGCAGCATGCCCTTGTAGGTATGTACCACAGGTGCCCATATCAGATATCAAGGGGAACCCAGACTTGTTACTTCTGAAGGAGCTATAAGGAGGACATCAATGACTACACTTGAACACAACTACAATTATGGTAAGTTCCTAACTCAGCTGTGCTATACGTTTCATAATATTCACTGGTGCAGTCATCACTTCTGAGGGAAGACTGCTAAAGCATTATGGCCAGTGGGAAGACTGGTGTTGATTGGGCTACTGAAGGAGAAAACACCAAACTAATGCTTGGACAAAGAACCACAAATGTGCTTTCAGAGTGGACAGTGTGTCTACCTTTCCAAGGAATGCTCTGATGGTTGCTGTGGCTCTAGTGAAATGAGGCTTTACACAGCCTGACCCAAAATGAAAAAAGTAAAAAAAGTTCAATACAGTAAGCATGTCATTTAGATAGAATTGTATTACTTACAGGTTGCCCTCATTGAATTTGCAAAGACAAAGCTGACATGATTTTCTGATTGCCTTAAAGCTAAGCGGATAAAAATCCCCTCTGTGTATGAACATACAAAACAAGTGAAGCTCTACCCCACTTATGTGGGTTTGAGAAAACACTGGAAAGTGAACAGCCTAAGTCAAGGAAAATTCTTTTACCAAGTTGGGCATAGGTTCATAGGTAAGTACCAGGCTATCTGCCCGAGGGCATCTATAAGCCTAGCCAGAATGTGCTGGCTTTCACCGCACCCTTAGATTAGTTCCCTGTGTCTTGGTCCAGCACAGCCATTAGTTCCCTGTGCCTCTGTCCTGCAGAGCTACTGCAGTGATCCCCGGGGTAAATTTTCTGTTTCCCATCCACACTTCAAGATTTCTCAAAGAGCAATAGTGAGGGGCTCTGCCTAATGTAAACTGGAATTCTGTTCCAAAGCATGGGGAGTCTCTGGGACAGGAATCTATCCCGCCAGCACATCCTATTTATCGTTGTGGTGAGGTTTAGATCCCTACAGCGTGAGTCTCTTGGACATGCTCCACCTAAAAAAAAAACAAATCCCCATCAATTCTGGGTTGGACATGGCCTTGTATGTCAGGCAGAGATCACCTGTGAATAAGCGGTATGCAACAGAGTACAGCTGGAGTTTCTTCAGTCAGGCTGTATAGGGCATATGTTTGAGGCCAGTAATCCTCTTGCTGAGGTACTTCTGTGGTCTTTCCAGCTGTTGCAGGTGTCTTGTAAGGTACATCCCAAATGGGGCATTTTACTCTATGATGGGTCTGATGAGTAGAGGGGCAAAATAACCTCTTTTGTTCTAAATGCAAACCCTTTTGTGATTAGGTGGGCCACATAGGCATAAAGGTAGGATTGGTACACAGGGAGTTCCTATCTTTGTGGATGATCAGAAAGGTTATTTACACATTAGGGCTTGCAAGCTCAGACATCCTTCTGATAGAAGTTATAGCCATTAAATGCAGGGCATTATATGAAAAGTATTTCGGTGAAGCTGAAGTGGCATAAATGAAAAGGGCCAGAGTAAGTCTCTAATACATAGTTAGGGTCCTATGGTGGAGCAATTTCCTTTTTTTTAGTGGTCCCAGATTAAGTACCCCTTTCAGTAAATGCCTGACTAAATGAAGTAAAAGGGAGCCTCCTGACTTCAATAATTTGCTTAGCTTCTGGTGTCATTCTAAGGGGATCCACTATCTGTCAAGCCTGGGATGACAATCGGCAGACCTCAATGCTTTGCCATAGATGGCCTTCATCTGTCACTCCTCAGATGTCAGCTACTGGCTAAGGCTCTTTCCACCCCCATAGTGCCTTTTTTACAGTCTCTCAAGGACAAAATTCCTAACATAAAAATTCCACCTAAAAACAACCGCAAGGTTATGCTGCTAAACGTTAGGAGTCTCAACACGAACTGCACTCACTGGAAGCTGTCCTCACTTTGGAAGACGCAGACATTTGTGCAGTCATGGAGACATAGTTCAAGGCTGTGGAGAGCACCCCACCCATACTGGGTTACACCTCCGCCCACACGTTCAGACCTCAAACTGAAGGCATGAAAAAGAAAAGTTGTGTAAAATCTTACCATAACCATAGGTGTCCCTTCTCTTCCATGTTGCAGTATTCTGCATATGGGTTTATCCCTTCAGTCTCGTGTACTATGGCCAGTATTCAAAAGCTTTCAGTCCCTCTGTGGTGCTTCAGATGTCAGGCAAGGCGGAGGAAACATGGGCCATAAAAGTGAGGTCAGCACACACCAGACCTCAGAAGAGTAGCCCCATTTGGAGTTAGTCCTGTAAGGGCAATGCTGTAATCACTGCCATCCAGAAAGGGAAGAAATGTAGCAGATGAGAGGGGAAGGAATACTGAACATGGAAGAGAGGGACATCTATGGTTATGGTAAGATTTTACACAACTTTTCTATGTCCTTCTATTCCCATGTTGCAGTATTCTGCATATGGGTGAGTGCCAAAGCTCATTGAGGTTGGGGTGGTGGTCTAAATGCAAATTCCAGAAAACCATGCAGGATAGCCCTGGCAAAACCTGCCTTGGACCTGGAGATAAAGTCAAGTTTGTAGTGTTTGGTGAAGGTGTGGAATTATGTCCAAGTAGCAACTTCCAGAATTGAAGGGTTATTCAAACCCTTGAAGAAGGCTTCTGAAGATGCCACTGCTCTAGTGGGATGAGCTTTTACTGCCCCTTGCAGGGGTCTTGCCATGAAGCTGGTAGCAAAAGGTTATGGCTTTTGATATTCAGGTAGAAATAGTCTCCTTGGTAACTGCCTTACCCAGGGCTCTGGGATGAAAAGATGCAAATAGCTGGTCGGTCTGTCAGATTTGGTGTTGTGCAGGTAAAATCTGATCTGTCTATGCACGTTCAAGGAGTGCAGCACACACTCACCGTCTCCCTGTGGGTTAGGGAAGAAAACAGGCAGTTGCATGGCCTGATTTAGGGACCTGTCGTTGACTACTCTGGCCATAAAGGACGGATTTGTCTTAAGGGTAACCCTGCCTTTGTGGAAAACTAGAAAGGGTAGTGTAGCCATAAGGGCTTGGAGTTCGGATACTCTCCTGGCTGAGGTGAGAGCCACCAGCAGGATGGTTTTCCAGGTGCAGTGCTTTAAGCAGGCCTTATTAGCTGGCTCAAAGGGAGGTAGTGTAAGCTTCTTTAGCACATAGCTCAGGTCCCAAAGAGAGGGAATGGGTCTCCTAGGAAGCACTAAGGTGCAGAACTCCTTTGAGGAAAAGTTTGCAAGGTAGTCGTAAAGCCAGAGGGGGATCTAGAGGCAAGCAGGCAGAAACAGCACACAGATGGGCTTTAATGGATGAGTAAAAGCCAGACTTGACTGCAGTAGCTCACACAAATAGGACATTACTACGGGAGGTCCGCTGAGAAGCGGATCCAGCTGTTTTTTGTGACACCAAAGAGTGAATAGTTTCCACTTGGAGAGATACGATTTTCTGGTATTAGGTTTCCTGGCCTCCTGCAGGACATCGAGCACGTCCTCACTGTAAAGGTGTCTAAATGGGATCAGAATCCTATCAGCCACAGTGTTAGGTGGAGCATCTGCTACTGTGGCTGGATTAGTGATCCCTTGTTTTGTGTGGAGGTCCACTCTGGGGGGGTAACCTATGGTGATTGCCCTTGGACAGATGAAGGGGAACCAGTGCTGTCTGGGCCAGTAGGGAGTCACCAACAAGATTTTTGGGTTGTCCTGCTGTATTTTCAGCAAGGTTTTCGGAATGAGATGATAGGGGGGAATGCATATAGATATTTCCCCTTCCAGGAGATTGAGAAGGCATCTGTTGCCAGTGCCTGTGGTTCTAGTGTCCTGGTGCAAAACCTATGAAGTTGCATGTTGAGGGAGCAGGCAAACAGGTCTACTTGAGGTATACCCCACTTGTGGACGATATCCAAGACAACCTCTCTGTGCAGTATCCACTCGTGGTGGTTTGTGCTGGTTCTGCTCAACAAATCTGCCTGTCTGTTGTGGAGAGAGGGGATGTAGGTTGCTCGTAGGGAGATTCCCTGTGAGGTAGCCAAATCCCAAACCAAGACAGCTAGCCTGCAAAGCCGGTAGTACTTCATCCCCCTTTGCTTGTTGATATACCACAGTACGGTTGTGTTGTCTGTGTATATCAGAAGAGTCCTCTGCATAAGGAAAGGTTGGAATGCCTGTAGGGCTAGCAGTATTGCCCTCATTCCTCTGGCATTGACGTGTTCTGATTTTAGGTGAACCGGCCACAAGCCTTGCACCTGTCTTAGTCCTAGAGTAGCTCACCAGCCCAGGTCCAAGGCATCTGTGTGCATGACCTGGGTGGGTCATGGTGGTTGTAGTGGGAGTTCTGGGTTTCTTTGTACCTGGTCTCACCACCAAAGTATCTCCTTTTTTAAGCAGGGTAGAAGTGGTACAATGTGCTCCAAGGGATGGTTGTCTTGTATCCAGACTGAGTGAAAGTACCACTGCAGCTTCGTGTGCAGCCTTGCTAAAGTTAGCATGGGTATGTTGGCTGCCATGTAACCCAAAAGTTTCAGGTACTGCCTTGCAGTCAACTGGGTCGATTGGAGCACTTGTAGGAGGTGATCTGACTGGCAGCTCACCTTTGTGGGTGTCAGGAAAGCCCTCCATGAGGTCTGTTCTTATTCTGCACTCCAGGAAGACAATGTCCCGAGTTTCCTGGAGGTGGGATTTTGGCAGATTTATCTGGAATCCCAGGGATGCAATAAGGAGATCACCAGGTGGAGGTGATCTTATAATATTTGTTGGCTGGGGGCTGGGATGGGCATGTCATCCAGGTAGGGGATTATCTGTATCCCCTTTGTCTTGGCGTAGGCTACCACTAAAGCCAAACATTTGGTAAAGACTCTGGGAGCAGTGGAAAGACCAAAAGGCAAGACAGAAAACTGCCAATGAGAGGAGCCCACCAAGAATCTTCAGTATTTCCTGTGGGAGGGTTTGACAGGGATGTGGAGGTAGGCATCTTATGTCTAGAGTAGCCATGAATCACTGAGGAGTAATAGGGGGAAAAAGGGTCGACAGGGTGAGCATTTTGAAGGTGGGTACCTTTAGGAAGAGACCGAGGTAGGAAAGGTCCTGGATGGGTCTCTATGGTCAGTCTTTTTTAGGAACCAGGAAGAGCCCTGAATAAAAACCTTTTGCTTTTGCAGAGAAGGGAACTGACTGTATAGAGCCCTGCTCTAGTAATGTCTGCAGTACTGGTGGTAACAGAGGCTGTGCCCTTCCATATGGGAAGATAAAGCTCATGTAGTAACCATCTTTGAGGATAGACAGGACTCGTTTGTCTTTGGTGATCTGGGTCCACAGAGGTAGACAATGCGAGAGGTGAGCAGACAGGGGCACGATAAAGGGAGAAGGTTGAAGCAAAGTTGGCAGGTAGTCAGATGCTGCCTGCCCTGTCCTGAAAGGAAGTCCTCTGGCTAGAGGCAGAAGTTGCTATAGGCATAGGAAGTTGTTTCCTGGTGTGTTTTCGAGGTCTGGCACAGGGGATTGGCCAGGATTCTTTCCTGATAAACTGTGTTTTGGCAGGATAGTTCCAGTGGAACTTGAGAATTGGTGAGACCAGGAGATGTTTAAGGTCCTGCATCTCTGCCCTTCTGTTGCAGTGATTTAAAGAAGTCCGCTACTCTAGATCCAAAATATGCAGCATTATCCAGGGGTGCATCCATGAGCTTGGCCCTAAAATCATCTGTCAGGGGTTGTAGGTGCAGCCAGGAATATGTGTAGGGTGGATGCTGATGCTGCTGACCTAGCAGAGGACTCAGGAGCATCATAGCTACACCTAATGGAGTGTCTGGTGACTTGAGATGCAAGAGCCAGGAGGGAGGACAGGGCTGTTTTGGCAGGGGAATCTGGAATATCTGCCAAATGTTTGGTGGCAGACTGTAAAAGAGATGGGTTATACTTAGCCACGTGTCTCTGGTAGTTAGTGGCTCTAAAGGCTAAAGTAGCAGAGGTATAAATCTTTTTCCCTAATCTCTCCATGGTCTTGCTGTCCTTGTCAGCAGGGAGAATAGTAGTTGTGGGTAATAATATGGTGGCTTTATCAGTGGCCACAGAGATGATGAGTGGGTCAGCTGGGGAGCACTTTATCAGCTGCTTAGCAGTGTTAGGTACTTTGTACAACCTAGCTGATCTGCGTGGAGCAGGAGGCTGAGAGTCAGGATTAGTGGATGCTGAAGAAAAGGCATCTACTAGGAAGGCTGGAAGGATGGGAGGAACAGCAGATTGGCTAGGCGTTTCCATGTGAATGAGGCCGTAATGCCTCTTCTGTACCGCAGACATTTCTGAGAAATCCCACTTAAAATGTTCCTTCATCCTGGTAATGGTCTCGCTGAATGTTAAATCTTCCACTGGGGAATTGGGGTCTAGGGACTCTCCCTCAGGGGATCCGTATCCCAAAGGATAAGAAAGTTGTGAATTGTAGAAGACATTCAGAGGAGTATGAAAGGACCTCCTCATCCTTGGAGGTTGGTCTATATGCAAGAGCCTAGGGTTTAGGAGAGGTGGAGGTGGAAGAAGGGGTAGGCCTCAATGCCATAAAGGCGCTGAAGAGGCTCTGACTGAAGGCCTGCCAGTCAGGCATGCTTTCAGAAAAGGGAGCAATATGTTTTCTCCTCTCCTGTCTTTTTAAAGGAGTGCTTTCCGGTTTCCTAGAAACCGCAGACCGTAAAGGAGCAGAGGTCTCTGATGATTCCCCATGAAGTGCTGGTTCCCCCTCGGCGTCTGCTAGCAGTGCCAGTGTAGCCTCAGCGGATGTGCTCTCGTCTGTGGATGCGCCGTCCTTAGAGGTACCCGCGACCTCCACAGAAGTGGGATCCAGAACCCGGTCCTAAAACCAGGCCTATGTCGGCCACAGGCTGGGAGAGTCAGCAGAAGTTGAAGGCCGTAAGGTTCTGGCCCTCTTAGGTGGTTCAGGGGGAACGTCAGGAGGACCTTCCCATCCTCAGCACAATAAGTTTCAGGCGTTGGTTCTCAAGATACAATGCGTGCAACTGGCTACACAGGGTTTTCTGTACAAATGCCTGGCAAACAGGGCATGGCTTACAGTCATGAGCTCTACCTAAACAGAACACTTATCGTGGGTGGCCTTATAAGGGATCTGGCATCCACACTGACACTTTCCCTTTCTGGATGACATTAACAAGCAATTTTACAATAAGGAAGGACTGAACAAAGGCTCCCCAACGGGGTACTTATCTCAAACACAATCGTTACATCAGAGGTAGCAGGAACACCTGGCATACAAATGGAGGCTGAAAAGTTCTGAGGGCTGGTGCGTGCCGACATCACTTTTATGGCCCACATTTCCTCTGCCTTGCCTGACGTCTGAAGCACCACAGAGGGACTGAAAGCTCTTGAATACTGGCCGTACATATGAGAGACTGAAGGGATAAACCCATATGTAGAATACTGCAACATGGGAAATAGGAGGACATCTAAAGGAGAGGGCGTGTCAATGTTCATTAAAGATATACACACCTCCAGATTGGTTAAACAGCGACACCCTGGAGATGCATCAGGTGCAATTAACTGTTGCAAAGACACCTATTCAAGTCATTGCCAGCTACAGGACACCCTCCATGAATCAGGACACGAGCTCTGCCTATTTGGGTGTACTTGAGTCCATCAAGATACATCCAAACACCATGGTTTTGGGTGACTAACTACCCATCCTTTGACTGGGTGGATTATTCGTGCTCAAACTCACTTGGCCAGAGGTTCCTCAACTTCGTTAACTGCAATACCCTGGACCAGCTAGTTGACAACAACACAAGGGGTTGTGCCAACATCCTAGATCTGCTCACCAATATGGGGGACAAATGTAGCACCCCCACTGTGACATCCTCCTTGGTGTGATCTGACCACAAATTGTCCTCATTCGAAGTAACTATCACCCCCCCCCCCCAGCAGCAACTAAACAAAAAACTTCTTCAAAACAGATTACAACCTCTTACAGGATGGTATATAAGCAGCTTCACTGCACCTTCTCCCTCAGATGGACCTGCAACTAGCTTGGCAAACACCTGTACAACTGCATTGACTCGGCTGCACTTGACTGGACCAAGACAAGCTCCTCAAGGAAGAGCAAACCAAGCTGGTGAACAACTGCCATTATCAGGCTTTACAATAAGAGAATGAAACTGCTGTAACTGAGAAAGTGAGCCCTCCTAAACTGGAAACGCTCTCTCCACAGCTTAAACAAGCAAATAAGACTTCTGAAGTCCTCCAAAGCAAACTACGAGTCCAAATTAGCTTCCTAAAGGACAACCACAAAGCATTCTATAGTTACATCCTGAACCCAAAAAGAAAGGCACAGATTTGTGCAGAACTGGTAGCTAATGATACCACATATACTGAGAGCCTGTGGATATAGCTAACCTGTTGGTAGACAGGTTCTGTGAAAACTTCACTCCCCGGTCCCCACCACACGCACCCCATGACATCCCTACCACCTGTCCCCTTCCTTGCATCTCTAAGGAGCAGGGCATAAATGCCCTAAGGCCAAAAACACATATGTGACCTGATAACTTCCCAGGCTGCATCCTACATGGGCTCCAGTATGAATTATCACCACCACTGGGGTACTCTTTTCATTGTCTAACCACAGACTTCATACCAGCTGAATGGAAAACCGCCACTGTTATTCCCTTGCACAAAAGTGGTGCTTCCACTGTCCCCAGGAACTATAGACCTACTAGCCTGACTGCCTTATCTGCAAGGCCATGGAGGGAATCATCATGGACCTTATCAAGAAAGATACAGGTAATCTCCAAACACGTGACCCTAACTCAGTTTGGATTTGTCAAAGGGAGATCATGCCTGTTAAACCTGGTGGACTTCTTCGAGACCGTCACCAAGGCCCTGTACGAGGGGAAATCTGTACACACAGCCTACCTAGACTTAGCCAAGGCATTTGATACTATCCCCCACTAGGCATCATTGACAAACTCACCCAATTAGGCATCAACCCTTGCATCATTAGATGGGTTGCTAACTGGCTCACTGATGGCACTCTGTCACAATAGGGGAATCCACCTTTAACAGCAGACCTGTAACCAGTGGTGTTCCACAGGGATCAGTCCTGGGACCTCTACTGTTTGTAATCTATTTCTCCACAGTACAAGCAAAAACTAAAGGTCTGTGTCTGACCAAGCTTGCTGATGACTACAAACAGGGAGCAGTCACAGAATCTCCAAATGTCAACATCCTACAAGAGAATCCTGTACAAACAAATAACTGGTGCCACAGTCATGGCCTTAAAAAATGTATCTGCATTCTTTTCGGTAAAAGCGATCTTCCTGCCAACTACCACATCAGTAGCAACACCTCAAGTACACACTCAGTTGTAAGAGACCTGAGCACACAGGTTGACAGCAACCTTACCTTTAACCACCAGCTCTCCTCAGTGGTAAGAAGGGCATTCTGTATTGCTCATCTCATAAGCAAGGGCATTGCATCCAGGGGAAAAAAAAAGTTATAACCTCCCTGTACTCTTCCCTCATCAGGCCAATAATGGAGTACAACGTCCCTTTTGGTATGTACCTTTCTAAGCACCTGCAGCAATTAGAGAAACCACAAAGGTTTCTCACAAGGATCCTATGGGGATAGTCTGAAATCACTGTCATTTTATTACGTTTCATACAGACTACTCTGAGGTGATCTCTACCTTGCATACAAGGCAATCTCTGACCCTGCATTACTGGAAATGCTGCATATCCGTAAGTCACTCTAAAGACCTTAACCTGCTATGTGACATTAAAACCAGAGGGACAGAATGGTCTTCCAGACGTTACGACACCTTTAGAACAGACTCCCACCATGTCAAACACATCACCTCAATGGCCTCCTTCAAACCCATCTGGACGATTGGATTGGTGACCGTAAATTCACCCCGGGGGTTCCACCTGCGTCCCTCTTGGACAGGGGCAATAGGTGCTGATCGTGGAAGTAGGGGGTAAGAGTTTGGCTAGGCTTGTAAGGGCCTTAGGGCCATTAGCCTATTAACTTTCTATTATCCTATGATCCTAAAGGCCGGCAAACTCAAAGCTGCAACATTTAGGTTAAAGCGTAAAAGAACTCAGACTTGTAAATGTCTGACAGGAAGATGAGAAAGGATAGTTGTGTAATGTCTTACCATAAAGTACAGTTTTGTACCTACCATAAATGTAGATGTCCGATAGGCATGCATCTGCAGTCCTTACAAATGGGTTGTCCTGTCGTCAGGCAGCCCTTCGGTCGGCCGGATTCCAAAGTCTGGGTCTGGCCTCGGCGGGTATCGCACTTCACCCGACGTCATAGCTGCAGTTCTTCGGGTATAAAGGCATCAGCCGACGCCATTTTCCTCAGTGTTTCTTGCCCCAGATGCCAGGTGCCCTCTAGGAAGGCTAAATTTGGATAAATGCAAATGGTTCCAAATAGTAGAGAGCAAACAAAAAATAAGCATGTATGTACATACATACAAACAAATACACCATAATAGATCCCCCCAGCTAGCTACAAGATGGGCAAATACCCTAGGAGTACCACAGAGGGGAAGGAGGGTGGGTAATCCTGACTGCAGATGCATGCCTATCGGACATCTACATTTATGGTAGGTACAAAACTGTACTATGTCCTTCAAGGATGCATCTGCAGTCCTTACAAATGGGTAGAATACCATAGCCAAACTGGGGGAGGAGAAGAAATAAGATCCCTTGCAAAACAGCAGTGGCAAAACCTGCTCGGGATCTGGAGTATAAAGGTAAATTATAATGCTTGGCAAATGTATGCACGGAGCTCCAAGTAGCAGCCTCTAAAATGTCTTTGGTAGCCACTCCTCGTAAAAAAGCTGTGGTAGTGGCTGTAGCCCTTGAGTGAGGCCTGATGTTTTCTGGAGTTTTCTTCCCATGGTAGGAGTAACAAAATCTAATGCAATTTCCTATCCACTTAGAGATTGTCTGTTTTGAAATTGCTTTTCCTTCCATTTCTGTTGCATATGCTACCAGTAGCTGGTCAGTTTTTCTGTTGCTCTTGGTCCTGTCCAAGTAGTAACGTAATTGTCTATGTACATCCAAGGTATGCAACAGTCTTTCTCCCCTGTTCTGTGGGTTGGGGAAGAATGCAGGTAGGTGGATAGCTTGATTTAAAGATACCCTGGAGACCACCTTTGGCATAAAAGTAGGATTAGTTCTCATGGACACTCTATCTTGATGGAAGATCAGGAAGGGCTGTACTGCCATTAATGCCTGTAGCTCAGATACCCTTCTTGCTGAAGTGATTGCAAGCAGGAAAGCAGTTTTCCATGATAAGTATTGTAATTCTGCTGTTGCTGCTGGTTCGAAAGGAGGTAGTGTCAATTTTTCTAGCACAAAGTTCAAAGTCCCATGCTGGCAATGGTGGCTTCCTAGGTGGTTTTACATTTTTAATTCCTCTCAGAAACTGCCTGAGCAGAGGATGTGAGAAGACTGGAGGATCCAAGTTGTACTCTGCTGAAATGGCTGATGCATGAATCTTAATGGAAGAATGGGACAGGCCGTTGTGGAAGAGCTCTGCCAAGTATTCCAGGATGTTAGCTATGTTTACCAGTGACACATTCTCTCCTTTTGCTGTACTCCAAATGAGATATCTTTTCCATTTTGCTGAATAATTTTACCTTGTTGAGGGTCTGCGAGCCTCCAAGATAATGTCTTTAACCCTTTGAGATAAATCTGGGTTATTTGGTCTTATGCAATGTTCCAGGCAGCCAGCTGCAGTGTTTTCAGGTTTGGATGCAGGGTTTTGAAGTTGTTCTGCGTTAACAGCAAGGGAACTAGGGGCAGAGGCCATATTTGTTCCCGAGACATACTCCTCAGTAATAGGTACCAATGTTGCCTTGGCCAGTCTGGAGCTATCAGGATGATCCTTGGACGGTCTTCTTTGATCTTCAATAGCACCTTGTGCATCAAGGGAAGAGGTGGGAATGCATATGCTGTCAGGTTTTTCCAACTGAAAGATAGGGAGTCCACTTTCCAAGCAAGTGGGTGGTACGTCCTTGTGCAGAATTTTTTCAGTTGGTGATTGTGTGGGGATGCAAATAAGTCTATTTCTGGTAGTCCCCATTTCCCTGTAATGGTTTTGAAGATGTCCGGATGCAGCATCCATTCGTGGGCATCCGTGGCAGTTCTGCTTAGGATGTCTGCTAGGATATTTTCTTTTCCTGGCACAAAAATTGCTTGTAACTGAATGTTGAAGCTCAGTGCCACATTCCAGAGGTCCATTGCCATCCGGCATAGAGGGTATGAATGTGTGCCTCCCTGCTTGTTGATGTACCACATAACTGTGGTGTTGTCCGTCCTGATCAGCAGTTGACCCTGTCGAAGAAATGGTCTGAATGCCTGAATTTCCAGTTTTACTGCCAGCATTTCCTTTTGATTTATGTGTAGGTGCAGCTGGTCTTGAGTCCATAAGCCTTGTATGCATTTCTCCAGCATGTGTGCCCCCCAACTGAGGTCTGAAGCGTCTGTTGTGATGGTCTGGCTTGGTTGAGTGCTGTGGAAGGGCAGTCTCTTGTTTGTTTGACAGGCCTGAGCCCACCATTGGAATTCTTGCTTCAGGCATGGAATTATTGGAATTTGGGTTTCTAGGCTGTGCTTGTGCTGAGACCATAAATTCCTTAGGTACCACTGTAACTTTCTCATATGTAGTCTGGCATGTGGAATCAATATTATGCAGGATGCCATGTAACCAAGAGCTTGCAGGACTTTTCTTGCTGTTTGCTGGTTCTGCTTTGTTATTGCCATGAAGTAGAAAGGGAGTTGCTCCTGTTTTTCTACTGTCAGGAATGCCATTTGTTTTGATGTGTCCAGATCTGCACCCAAGAAGGTTATCCTTTGGGATGGTATCAGCCTTGACTTTTTTGTATTGACTGTGTATCCCAGGGCTTGTAGTAGATGAATGACCCTTTGCAAATCTTTTGTTAATTTGTTTTTGTTGTCCGCTTGTAACAGGCAGTCGTCCAGGTAAGGGTAAATTTGAATTCCCTGAAGCCTGCAATGAGCAATTACTGATGCCAGGCATTTCGTGAATACTCTGGGCGCAGTAGATAAGCCAAAGGGCAATGCTGAGAATTGATAATGCTCTGATCCTGCAAGAAAACTGAGGTATCTTCTGCAATTTTGTCGTATGGGGACGTGCAGGTATGCCTCCTTGAGATCTAGAGTTACCAGCCAAGACTCCTTGCCCAGCATGGGAAGAAGCTGCTGTAGGGTCAGCATTTTGAATTTTGGAACAATGAGGTATGTGTTTAAAGCGGACAGGTCGAGAATAGGCCTCTATTGGTTTTCTTTTCTTGGTACCAGGAAAAGTCTGGAGTAAAATCCTTGCCCTTGTTCCATAGATGGTACCCTTTCTACAGCTCTCATCCTTAGTAAGTGAGTTATTTGTTCTAGAGCTTCTGTCTTCTGATTTGGAGGTAGGTTTGGCATTCCTCTCTTCCTTGGTAGAGTATGGAAGTGAAACCTGTAACCTTGGTCTATTGTCTGTAAAATCCATTTGTCTCCTGTGATGTAATGCCAGTTTACTGAAAATAAGGCTAGCTTCCCGCCTAAGGGTGCCTCTTGTTCCCTGGTAGGCGGTGCCAGAGCCAAGTCACTGTGATTGTCCTGTGGAAGTGGTGGTGGTGGCTGGATCTGTGGCTGTACCTCGCTGGTTGTTAGCCTGCCACTGACGTCCCCTGTAGGCACCTCTGGATTGACAGGAACAACAACACCAAAGTTGAAAAAGTCGAAAAACAACAAGGCAGGATTCACCAAACACGATTTATTCTATGAAAAGTACAAAGCACTCTGACGTCTCGGCCTTCGCCTTCCAGGAGTATAACACAAATGAAACCACCAAGTCTTATATACAGGTTGGATCAATTATACAAATAATTAAACAATCAACATATTAAAAATCAGTTAATTAGACAACATTTTCCAGTTGAAATCCTCATTAAGTCCATTTGGATATAAAGTTTTAAACTTTAAAATATAAACAGTTTCCTTATATAATAGTAACTGTTTAATTCTTAACCTCTGGATTGACCCCTGCCTCTTGAGCGTCTATTCCTGCCTCTCGGAGCTCTGGAGGTGTCTGGAAAGGACCAATTCTTGGAAGGCCAGTTCCTGCTAAACCTTGGAGGCTGGACCTGCAAGAAATCCTTGACTGTCTGGACAGATTTTGCTTTCTCTTCCACCTTCTTCAGCACCTGCTGTGCAGGGGAGCCAAACAAATTGAGCTTATCCATGGGAGCATCTAGGAGCTTTGATTTAACATGGTCTGGTAAGGACTGTTCTTTTAACCATGCATGTCTTCTGATCACTGTGCCAGTCATGGCTGATCTAAAGGAAGCCTCCAGTGCATCATAGCCGCATTTTAAGGAATGATTACTGACCTGCTGAATGTTATGTACCATTTCCTGTACAGATGTTTTGTCTAATGGTTCATCAGAGGACAGTTTTTAGTTAACTGGTCTAACATAAATTCCTGATACTGAATCATGTGGAATTGACAGTTCAAGGCCCTAGCTGAAAGAGTAGCAGAAGTGTAAACTTTTTTACCCCATCTCTCTAAGGCCCTAGATTCCCTTTCAGAAGGGAGGGGGGTTTTGGTAGAGGTAGCTGCTACAGCCTTGGGTCCCTGGGAGATAGTTTCGGGATCTGCAAAAGGGGCCTTATACAAATGATAATGTGTCCGGAACCCTGTAGTACCTATCGGGCTTAGCAGGGGCCGGAGGAAGAGAATCAGGAGCAGTACAAGCATCATTAAAAGCATCATCCACAACAGTAAGTACTGGAGGAATGGCTAAAGGCCTATGCTGTGGCAAATGCAAAAAGGTTCTAAGCCTTTTCCTAGAGTCTGAAAAATCCTGGCCCTGCCATTGAAATTGTTCCCTCATAGCATGCAAGGTTTCCCCAAAGAAAATTCCTCAGGCGGAGAGGCAGAAGGAATGGACTCTTCTGCATCAGAGTCCTCATAAGGAGAAAAAGGGGCCTCTGGAGGGTCTGAATTATCTGATTCATCAGAGGAGCCATCTGAAGTAACTGGCTCAGGGGGCTCTACTCTAGTCCTCTTCTCTGGAGGTGGGTGAGAGGCCCTGTCTGGATGTGGTTGGGATCCCCGGATCAAAGAAATGAGATCCTCTGCTAGACTAAGCATTTGTGAACTAGAACTGGGCCTGTGAGAGGGGGTCTTAGCAGGCACAGTTTTGGTAGTTTTTGCTGCTTTAGCCCTGGCAAAGGCCTTAATCGACATGGATGCAGGAGGCCTAGCAGCTCCACGTGCAGGGGTAGAAATATCCAAAGGGATAGTATCTGATAAATCCTGTGAACCTGCAGGAGCAGGTGGGATTTCAGTAGCAGATTCAGCCAAGCTGGATGAGGCCTCGGTAAGTGGCAAGAACCGTGGACTCGGTTTCAGCCGAAACCGAGACACTCGCGGTTGGCTTAACCGCGGTTTCGGCCGAAACCGCGGACCGCGATTGTCGGTCCTTTTCCTTGCGTTTTTTAGAAATTTGCGTAGTCGGAGTATCCGACGGCATAATGTAAGCAAAAGCGGAGCCGAAAAACTCTTCAGCAAATTCAGACCGACGCCTAAGCGTTCGTCGGTTGAAAGAAGCACAGGCTAGACAAGCTGCTACGTCGTGGTCTGGGCCTAAGCAAGGTAAGCAGTAAGAGTGGAAATCTTTATGAGGTATTTGTTTCCCACAATTTAAACAGTTATTCACTTTTTCTGACATCGGCTGAGGCAAGAAAGAGTCCCCAACGGGGTACTTGGCTTTTTAGAAGTCTTCGGTACTTGCAGTAGTAATCTCTGGTTCTGACCGACCGGCACTTGCAAACAGCTTCTGCTTCGGGCGCCACGCGGCAAGAAAGACTGAGGAAAATGGCATCGGCTGATGCCTTTATACCCGAAGAACTGCAGCTATGACGTCGGGTGAAGTGCGACACCAGCCAAGGCCAGACCCAGACTTTGGAATCCGGCCGACCGAAGGGCTGCCTGACGACAGGACAACCCATTTGTAAGGACTGCAGATGCATCCTTGAAGGACATCCATAGATGTCCTCTCTCTTCTATATGCTGCAGTATTCATCACATGAGGGAGTTTGCCTCCGGCTGACTCGTACGTCCAGCCAGTATAGCAAAGTCTTAATTCTACTGTAAGGTACATATGACACTGCACATCATCCAACATACGTCAGTTATAAAGACACGCTGAATATAAAGCAGATGTCAGCATGCAACAACCTTAGAACTGAATGCCACCAAGCACCAGCATGGGCTTAGGTGAAAAAATATGCCACCAGGGAAACAGGCAAACATCAGGGGGAAGGCTGGGTGGGGTGAGGATGGGGTAATACTGCAGCATCTAGAAGAGGACATCTATAGTTATGGCAAGATTTTACACAACTATTCTATGTCCTTCTATTCATATGCTGCAGTATTCATCACAAAGAAAAATGCCAAAGCTCATGCATTGGAAAGACTGGGTGTACAACCAGAAGCATTTTCTACAAAGCCATGCAGAATAGCTCTGGCAATTCCATTCCTGGACCTGGAGATGACATCTAGTTTATAATGTTTAGTGAATGTATGGACTGATGACCAGGTAGCTGCCCCAGGACAGAATTAGTGTCCAAGCCCTTAAAGAAGGTTCCAGTGGAGGACACTCCCCTAGTAGTATGTGCCCTAACAGGAAAAAAACACTCTTCCATGGGTGGAACAACAAAGAAATAGCTTTGGAAGTCCACGAAGAGATACTTTGCTTGGAAACAGGTTGACCCAGGGCCCTTGGGTGGTAGCAAACAGGTGTTCAGATTTGCGGGTAGGTTTTGTTCAGGTAGTATCAGAGTTGCTTGTGCAAGTCCAAAGTGTGCAGAATCCTCTCACTGGAGGATTGAGGGGAAGATGAATAGACTGACTGAAGGATAATTCATTAACCACCTTGGGCATAAAGGAAGGATTAGTATGGAGAGATGCTCTGTCCCTGTGGAAGACTCTAAAGGGGGGATTAGACATCAGAGCCTGCAACTCTGAGACCCTTCTGGCAGAAGTAACGGCCACTAACAGAAGTAACGGCCACTAACAGAACAGTTTTCCATGTGCAATGCTGCATAGAAGAGGAACTTGCTGGCTCAAATGGGGGCAGGGCAAGTTTAAAAAAAACAAAATTGAGATCCCAAGAAAGAGGAACTGGCTTCCTTGGTGGTCTGATGTGAAGGACTCCTTTAAGGAGCAGTTTAACTTCCAACCTCGAGGACAAAGGAGGTGACATAGGCAGACAAGCAGAGATAGCTGAAAGGTGGGCTTTCACAGAAAACAGCAGCTCACTCACCATCAATTAACATAGATACTGGATGTCCCGGTGGTTTTGTCTTAACAGTTTTTGTAAATCTTTTTTGAGGCACCAGATGGAAAACCTCTTCCATTTGGAAATGGAGAATTTCCTAGTAGTGTGTTTTCTGGACTCCTGCAGAACTTGAAACACGTCCTCTGGGAAAATGTGTCTGATGGGAACTAAAACCCTATCACATACAGGGTCAGGTTCAGAGTTGACAACTGTGGATGCACTACAGTTCCCCAGTCCTCTGTGAGTAGATCCATCCTGTGGGGGTAACTTGTGGTGACTGCCCTTGGCTAAATGCAGGAGGAGGGGGAACCAATGCTGTCTTGGCCAAGAGGGAGTCACCAGCAAGATTTTTGGTTGATCCCACTGACTCTTCAGTAGGACCTTTTGGAGAAGTGGGAAGGGGGAAATGCATATAGAAACATCCCCTTCCAAACAAAAGACAGAGCATCCACTTTCCATGCCAAGGGATGTGCAACCCTGGCACAAAATGTGGGAAGTTGTCCGTTCATGAGGGATGCAATCATATCTAAGGTGTACCCCACTGATGGACCAGATCCAGAAACACATCCCTGTGGAACATCCATTTGTGAGATTGGGTCATGGACCTGCTTAATGCGTCTGCCACCACATTCTGGGCTGAAGGAAGGTAAACAGCCTGAATAGAGACTTGACTTTGTATGGCTAACTCCCAGGCTTGTAAAGCTAAGTCTGCTGAGGAAATGAGACTTCGTCCCCCCATTTGTTGACATACCAGAGGACCATGGTGTTGTCCGTGAGCCATCTTAGTACCCCCCTGGGGAAAGTATGGGTTTGAAGATTTGAAGGGAAAAAAATCAAGGCTCTCATCTCTTATGGTGATGTGCTCCTTTATCTGGGTTGTAGACCATACAACCCTGACCTTCTAGGACTGTATAGGTGCATCCCATCCTGTGTCTGAAGCATCTGTGTACAACTCTTGGGTGGGAAGGGGTGGCTGTAGCGGTAGGCTTGGATTCTTGAAACCCAAAGAATCCACCAAATTCCTTTTTTAGATGAGGCAGGAATGGAATAAAGTCCAGAAGATGGAGTGTTGCATCCAAACTGTACTTTGAAGCCAGTGAATTTTTCTCATGTGCAACTTGGCAAAAAGAGAAGTATGGGAATCGTGGATGCAATGAACCACAGGAAACATAGGAATTCCCTGGCAGTCAGGGATTGCAGGGGTAACAGGCCCTTGAGATAGGGAGGAAAAAACAGGACCTTCTCTGTGGGCAGAGAAGCTAGCTTCATGTCTGTCTAAATCCTGCAGCCAATTAAACTGTGGTCTTGTGAAGGGGTCAGAGAGGACTTCTGATAATTTATTATGAAGCCTGAACTCTCCATCACAAAGGTAAGATTTTCTTGAAGAAGGTCTGATGACTGGGCATAAAGGGGCAGATCTTATAGGTAATGGAAAATCTGTATATCCTGTAGTCTGCAGTAAGCTATGACATGAGCTAAGCATTTTTTGAAGACCCTCGGTGCTGTGGACTGACCAAAGGGTAAAGTACAGTACTAAAAATGTGAGGAAGCAACAGGAAAAATGAAGCAATTTCCTGAACCGAAGGTGAATGGGGATATGAAGGTAAGCATCCTTGATGTCCAATGGCACCCATAAAGGCTTGGGTTAGAAGGGTGGGTAAAGTTAGCATCCGAAAGATGGGGGACTTTCAGAAAGGTATTCAAATGGGAAAGGTCCAGAATGGGCCTCCAAGGGCCATCCCTCCTGGGAACCAAAACAACCTGGAATAGAATCCTTTCCCAGTTGGGAGAAGGGGACCTTTTGAACAGTCCCTTGAGAGAGAAGAGCAATTGTTCTTTTGGTGGTTGTGGGATAACCCCTGAAGGAAATGAGAGTTTCCCAAACCATGAAATATCCCTGTTTGGTGATGGAGAGGATCAAAGAGTCCTTAGGTTATCAGATTCTAAGCAGGTGGAGAGAGTGAGAGGCCAGAGGAGTGGATGGCCCTGGAGGCAGGTAGTCAAAGGCTACAAGGCTTGAACTGGGGTTGAAAAGGTGGTTTCTGAGAGGGTGCGGATGGAGTAGACTTTAAGAAATTGAAGGAAGGCAAAACTGGTTTCCTAACAAAGGGGGCCTTAGTAGTGTAGTTCCTCTGGAACCAGTGGATAGGATAAACGAGGATATATTTAAGATCCTGTAACTCCTTACCTTTCTCTTGTAGTGATATAAAAATGTCTACACAGTCAAGCTACCAAATAAGACTGTCTAGAGGGGCATCCATCAGCTTGGCCTTGAAATCATCAGGTAAAGGTTGTAACCTAAGCCAGGACTACCTCCTCAGGACTGACCAAGAAGCCACTGCCCTGGATGAGGCATCCCCAACATAACTGCACTTGAAGTGCCTTGTAATCTGAGCTGAACAGTTGAGAAGGGAGGACAACTCAGCCATGATGGGTGAGTCAGGGAGCTCTGAAAGCAGCTTTTCCGCATCTGACGAGAGCCGGGGAGTATTTGGCCATTAGGTTTGATAACTGCCTTGAAGGCCAAAGTAGCAGAGGTGTAAACATTTCCCCCCAGTCTCTCTATGATTTCGCTCTCCTTATCAAAGGTCAGTAAGGAGGAGGACGGCAAAAATTTTAATGCCTTGTCAGCTGAGACCGATACAGTAGCTGGATCTGCAGAAGGGGATTTGAAGAGGAATTTGGAGTCCTCAGGCACCTTATAAAATCCATCTGGATACTTGGGAGCAGGAGGCTATGAGTCCGGACATTTAAATGCAGCTGTAAAGGCATCCAAGAAGGCTGGAAGAACCTGGGGGCAAGGGGTAATGGCAGAAGGAGATGGAGACTCCATCTGAAGGAGATCACAATACCTCTTGTGAATGTCTGACACTTGGCAGCAAGTCCCATTTGAAAAATTCTTTCAACTACAAAATAGTTTCCCCAAAGGAAATATCCTCCCCAGGGGAATTTGTACTATTAGATTCCTCCCTCTGATGAGGCATAGCCCAGAGGGGAAGCAACTTTGGTAGACTAAGCTAAGGACTCATCACCTGATGATTTGTCCTCATTTAAAGAGAGTCAGCAGACGTCTGCTTAGAGGGTAGAGGGAGAGAAGGCAGTAAGAGGAACAGAAGCAGCCGAAGGCTGACGCAGTGTCACTAAAGAATTGAACAGGTGTTGGGAAAAGGCCAGTCAACCCAGAGCTTGATCCTGTGGAACTGGAGCAATGTATTTTGTTTTTAATTTTTTCTTGTTAGGAGCTTCCATATGATGGAAGGTGGATGGGCCAGACGTTTGCTTGCACTCCATGATGTCCGTATGCACATCCTCCCGCATAGTGATTTGGGTGATGCCATCAGAAAAAAGTCATGGTTGCTCCCTTTCACTCATATTGGACGCCTGCGATTCCCTCATGGACGTGCTGGTAGGGTCCTTCATGGCATTCACCATGCTACCCACCGAAGGGCCATCAATTCATTCTGGGACAGCCTCCAGGCCTACATTAGCCTCGAGAGAGACGCCCGGAAGAGAGGGAGCAGCAGGAATATCAGGCCACAGTTTCTTGGCCTTTTTTGATTGAGGCTCGTCTGAAGGGCCTGATGTAGTCTCCATCTCACGTGCTAATTGCTTAAGACGTTGATTCTCTAGATAAAGCTTAAGGAAAGCTAGACAGCTCCCAAGGGTTTTGGGAACAAAGGACTTACAGATAACCGCAGGCGATATGGTAATGGTCTGAGCCTAGGCAGAACAAACACAGGTTGTGAAAGTCCTTATGTGGAATCTGCCTTCCACAATGACACTTTGCTAGCTGATAGGAAATCACCAAAATACAAATATCCAAAATATGAAGAAAAGAAACCCCCCAACATGGTGCTTATCTGAGCCAACGTTCACGACTAATCTGGTGAGCAAACATCCGGAGCAGGCAATCGAACAGGCGGCAGAAAAGTTCTGAGGTTGGTTTGTGCTGACATCTGCTTTATACCCATCTTTTTATGACTGACGTACATCGGAAGACATGCAGCGTTGCACATACCTTTCAGTAGCATTAAGACTTTGGTATACTGGGCAGACGTACGAGTCAGCCAGAGGTGAACTCCCTCATGTGATGTATACTGCAGCATATGAACAGGACATCTAAAGATACTTCTGCTGAAACAAGGTCCATGTTTGTAGCAAGGCACAGCTGTACTAGGTGAGATCTTGTGATTGGTTTCTTAGCTTCCCCCACTATAAGCAGTGCCCCCAGTAAAACAAATGTCTGAAGCAATGAGTGCTAAATCATCCATGGTCTCAGCCTTAGATTTTTTAAACACTTATTAGATGATCACTAAAAGAAAACAAACCATATTAATATTTTTCCATTTACATCCATTATAAATCATATATCGTTTCTTTCCTTGTAAATATAATCAGTCCAACATTACATAAAATGCTAAATTCCTGCCTTCCCTTAAACCCCACTACTCCTGCAGAACATTAACCTCCGCATGTATTGTTTCCACAGTATCCATTTATTTCTATGCAATTTGCTCCTTCCCTTTTCTAAAGATCCCTCTTGAAGTTCTTTTCTCTTTTACAATGTTCAGTACTTCAGATACATTTTTTTATGGTTTGATTTCTATTTTCTAGTCATTGCTTTTTGACAGCAACCAAAATTAAACTTTAAGGCCTTACTATGGCTAAGCAATTTAGATGCTGTATCCCAGCTAAAGAATCATTTAGAGTCATTTACTCACCCAATATATTTGACAGAATACTCTGTATGGAATTTTTAAAATCTGCTAACTCATTACATGAATACGCTCCCCAGTTACCTCTTTCTTCCCCTACCTCCAATATTTTATATCTACCCGAGGAAAAATTCTTCGAAGTCTGCTCAGGGTATAAAAATACAAATGCAAATGCGTCCAAGCAAATAAACCCTCTGGACTTTGCTGCATACTTGTTTGCCATAGATTTGCCCTCCCACTGTTATCTTCTAAATTACTTTTCCAGTCTCCCCTCCTAAACCTTTCTAATCTCTCTTGATCAATTCTTATATTTAATATGCAATATTATATATGCCCTATTAATTATCACTTTTTAAACAGCTTGTGCTCTAGACTCAAAAACAAGAGCAAGATTTTCACCTAATAGTCCCGTGTTCCTTTCTCTTTGCCTATATTTTGACAGCAATCCCTGATATGGAAGGCAGTCTCTAGCCTGCAGTCCAAGTGTCTTCTTGGCCTCATCAAACTCTATTACCTTTCCCTCTAGTTATTTGCCAAGTTCTCCAGTAAACTCCAGCCTCATCTTACCCATTTTCTGTACTCCCTTATTTGCAGTCAATCCTTATTGGCAAAAAATCTCCTTCCTCCACTCTCATGTAGGCTTAATTCGTAGAATACTTTGCTACTTTATGAATATTCTACTTGGTTAATATTCTCCTTTGGGATGTGCATCGAAAATCCCACTCTTTCTTGAACTTCCCCCACTTTACCATCCTTTCTATTTTGACATACAACCTTGTGCTTGTATTATGTACATGATCCTCAGCTATGCAGCTCTAAAAAATATCCCTTCAAATCAGAAGCTCCAACCTTATCCCCCCCCCCCCCAACCTTCCCTACTGATAGCAGGCTGAGTTGTATTTGATGGCATTTCCTGAGGGAACAAGTCCTTAATGCTCTCTCCAAGGCCAAGAGCACTGCATTATCAGGCCCAGACAATATTTCAGGATGCCTTCTAAATAGTATGAAACAACCTATCAGGGCATATGGAATTAGTATTTAACTGTAGCCTCGAAACAGTCTTCGTCCCTAGTGAACAGAGAACAGCAACAGTCATCCCGCTGCACAAAGCTGGGCCATTCATAGACCCTGGAAACTACAGACCCACAAGTCCCACTAGTCTTGTATATAAAGCCATGGAAAGAATTATCATGGAAATGATCAACAGTGAAAGTAATCCTCCAGGCACTGGACCCAAACCCAGTTTGGTTTCATCAAGGGCAGATCATGCCTAGACAACCTGGTGGACTTCTCTGAGAAGGTAACCAAAGCAATGGAGGAGGGCAAAATGGTTCCCACTGCCTACCTTGACCTGGCCAAGGCATATGACATAATACCCCACTCAGGCATAGTTATCAAGTCAAGAGGTTAGGTACAAACTCATATCCAGTGGATAGCCAACTGGCTCTCAGACAGGACCCATGGAGTTGGAACTGGGGAGTCCACCTCTACAAAGAGGCTAATCACAAGTGGAATCGCTCAGGGATCAGTCCTTGGAATGCTCCTTTTTGGCATTTACTTCTCTGAAGTCAAGGCCAATGTCAATGGTCTCTGGCTGACTAAATTTGCAGAGGACTGCAAATCAGGATCTGCCTCTGAATCCCACACTGAGAAATGTTCGCCAGGAGTGGCTGACAAAAAAATCAGTGTCAGAGCCATGGACTAAAACTAAATGCCAAGAAATGCATAACAGCATCTTTCAGGAAGTCACCCCTGGGCACTATCATATTGACAACACACCCCTTAGAGTTCAGCCAGTAGTCAGGGATTTAGGGACACAGATAGTAATCTAGCCTTTGACCATCATGTGTCTACAGTACTGAGGAAATCATTCTATGTTGCGCAACTTATAAGCAAAAGTATGGCATCTAAGGCCATGGAGGTCATTGCTCCACTGTATTTGGCATTCATCAGATCTATCAGAGTACAATTCCGCCTTTAGTATGTAACCTAACCAGGCATATCCAACAACTGGAATGTCTACAGAGGTTCCTCACTAAAAGAACACAGGGAGCAAGTAAAATGTCCTATATGCAGACCACCTCAAGGCCATATCCCTGTACTCTGCCTCCTACAGGCTTTTGAGAGGATATCTATGCCTGGCATACAAGCATAGTCCGACCCCACTCTGATGGATCTCCTGCATACCCACCAAACAGCACCAGAATTACCCATTCTGAAGACCTAAATCTTGTCTGTGATATAAATAGGATCCGCCGGAGAGACAGGTATGCATCCCAGAGACTACCCCCACCTATGGAACAGGTTTTCCATCCATGTGAAGCAGAGTTCCTCCTTAAACCAATTCAAGTGCAACTTAGACAAATGGATGGGGAACAAGAAATTCATCCTTGGTTTGGCACCGATGTCTCTAATGGACACAGACAACCTGTAAAGGTTTCATCTTCCAAGCCCCTGCTTGTAAATGCTTCATCTTCCAAGAACCTATACATACTTATCAAGGGTATCTGAACTTGTCAGAGATATGGGATGCATGGCTAGGCTTAAAATGGCCCCTGTGGTCATTAGCCTAGTAAACACCTAAGAACTTATGATAATCCTATATCCTCTTACTCTTTTTTGAAAGGATCAACTTATTCCACTTAACTCTTGCCTTCTTTTCCTCCCAGAAAAAAATCCTTCAACTTTATTAATGTCTACAACTTCTCCATTGGTTGATTAAAAATATGCCTGACCCTTGCATAAAACTAAGGGGGTCTAAACATTTTCACTGCTTGGATCTTACTATCCATAAATAAATCTTCCAGTTTCCCAGCTTTTGTATTACCCTCTGTTTCTTCCCACATATCCCTAGCTGCCCTAACAGAAGCCTTGTTGAACCATACTCCTAAATACTTCATCTTACGTTCCCATAAAAGTAGTTATTGCTGAAGCAATCCATGTGAGGGTACATAATTTATGGCTATAACCTTTGTTTGATATTCATTAATTTTATATCCAGAAAAGAATTTAAATGATTTCAAAATGTTCCACAACACTGATGTATTCTTTTTTGGATTTATCAGGTTCAAAATATCTGCAAAAAAAAAAAAAAAATTTTCTTGATTACCATACCAATTATATCCTTGTATTTCTGAGTCTATTTTATTTGCCAATGGCTCTAAATGTAACTAAATAAATGTACAAAATGGAGCGACCAGTGTTAACCAAAACCACTAGTACAAAACACACACAGTCAGCAGTCATGAAATCTCAAAAAGGTTTTCTTGTGTAGTCGAACACAAACAATAGCAACCAAAGAATTCAGCAATAAAATCCACTTTAATAGTAAAACTGGAAAACCACTGGATTGAGTGCTTTCATCCCCTGACCAGGGATTTCATCAGAATCAACACTCGTTTCATTTGAAGCTATTTAAACACACATAAAATGATGTTGCAAATTAATTAATTAGTAATAAACAATTAAAAACACTACTACCAAAAAAAAACATGTAAAATCATATACAAAAATGTTTTTACTTGTTAAAAATCTTTTTGAGATTTCCTGACTGCTGAGTGTGTGTGTGTTGTACTAAATATAAAGCAGATAAAGGAGAAAGAGGACAGTATAAACACTTTATAACCCTTATTTAAAATTGAAATGGAACTATATGAAGCTGGGATCTGAAGGGTCTTTACCATCTTTAGGTAATACAACCTCCACAGCTTTCAAGACATTGGCGCTTTGCCTCCTTTTAAAGTACTGTTAAATAAAATCTTCCACGTCTTTATCACATTCTTCCCTCCTAACTTCAGCAGTAATGTCATTCGTTCCTGGAAACTTTCCTGAGGATTGATTGTAAATAACCTTTTTTTTACCTCCTACTGTAGTAATTCAGCTACTGATCCTTACCTACATTGAACCTTGGCATTACTTAAGTCTTCCATAAATATTTCCATTTCTGCTCTTTCCACATTTCTCTGCATTATACAAAGTTTCATAAAATTTCCAAAATAACTCTACTACCACTATAGGACCTCTGGTTATTTTGCTTGTAATACATTCCTTAAATTTAGCACCAATCCTTTAAACTTTTTGTCCAAGTCATTGTGCTAAAAGTTGTCATGCTCTAGAGTAATCAAAAATAGTTGCTTAACAGCAATCTTTAAACTCCTGTAGGTGGGAAAGCACCAGTGTCATTTTCACTTCATTACCCTGCTTTATTTTAGTTTTTATCTATACAAAATAGTTTTTAGATGCGTCTTAAAACTTTCAATCAAATGCATTTTTCTGTGAAGTATAATTTCTATCTAGTATAGCCAAGTTATTATACCTTGAACAATATGAAAATTCTGTCAGAATTCCAACTACTGAAATTGCATTTTCTGTAACTAATATTGTCAAACTTCTTCAGAATTCTCCTCTCATATTTTTCTCTTTGGTTCCCTGGACAGATCCTCACCACTACACATCAAGCTGCAGTCCCCACCTCTAAGTACTTTTCCCTACAGAAAGCTAATTTCTCCCCAAATTTTCTTAAGCTCCAAAAAGGCAGTTTTTAGTGGAATATAAATACATGCTAGCGTAATCCTCCTCCATTGCCAATAGCCTCTTACTACTGTAAATCAGTTTTCTTTTTCCCCTGTTATTATTGACAAATGTTCTAGCAATTAGTACAATTACTCATTTTCCTTTGTCCTTGATATTCTGCTGAATATCCATCCTGAAATCCTCTGTCAAATTCATATGCTCATTTCTTTCCAAATGTCTCATGCAGCATTGCTATTTGCACTCTGCATTTTTTAAATATAATTCAGCACACTTTCCTTTTTGTCTAAACTTGTAAAGCCATTTACTTTTCAAGGCAATATGGATAGTGTAGCTATTATAAAAAGCTGTACCCACCTATTATACAAATCAGTTTTTCTGAAAGTGCATTTCCACCTTTTGTGTTACATGTGCATGTCTCAGCATTAGACTAAGTCTAGGGTGCAAGATCATTATGAAATGGTCCACTGGTTGAGGTAGTATTGGTCTTTCTCTTGTTAGACACAGCAGGAGGGAGAAGTAATGCTTCTGGAGACAAAGGGGGGCTATTAACAGCATTTTTGGCCCCGTCTCCTTTACCTTAAGTAACATCCTGAAGATCAACAGTATCACAGGAAAAGTGGACAGAAACAGACCCGCCCATGTACAGAAGACATCTACTTTCTACGAAAGCTCTTGGAGCTGTTTCCTACAGCAAAACTTCCTAAGTTGCTTGTTCACTAGGAAAGCAAAACAGCAGATTTCTGGCACACTACATCTGTGAATCAAATCCAACATCACCTCTGCTGAGCATCCCTTTATGAGGTTCTGACTGCAACTTGCACAGTCAATGCCAGGGCATTTGCCTATGATGGGATGAAAGTTTTACTGATGGTCAAACATAACCCTTGGGCCACTTTCCAAGGTTGTAACACCAGTCTGCAAAGTATGAGTGTGGCTACCTGTAATTGTTGATGTAGCGCAGTACTGTGATGGTGTGTATTAAGATGTGCAGGTACCCTTATCCTGATTTGCATGAATGCTTCTGGTGCTAGTGTTACATCCACTTTTTTTTTTTTTTTTTTTTTTATTTATGGGCTTTTATTTAATAAATGTTGGGAGTTTAGCATAATGGTTAAAGGTGTTTACCTGCAGGCATAACATCCAAGGTCAAAGTTTGATTCCTACCTTTGAGAAGCACAGATAGACTTAAAAAGGCCTGCCTGAATGTCACTAGCATAGTAATTACCTATGAACCATGTACCAAGTGTCCCGGATCGTCAGAAACCCCGCATGTGCGCCCCCCCCCCCCACGACAAAGTATGAGACTCATAAGTTAACAAACATTCCCTTGAACTAAGGTGTACCCAGCTTTACCATCATGAGACCTTTCTGATACAGGGCAAGAGGGTGATGACTTCCCTCAAATTGGGACTGTTGACATTATCTGTTTATGGTGCATCACTGCATTTTCTTCATATGAAGCCTTGTGAGGGGTACATCAAAATGCAAGATGCCATGGAAACCAGGATCCTGACAAATTTCCTTGCCATGATAAAATCTCTCATTACACATCTTAATCTGCAAATAGGAGGCAGATAGTCTAGTGGATCAGGGGCTTAAAACAGAACCTTCTCTACAGGCAGAGAAGCTTTACGTTGTTTTGTGATCAGCAATAATCCTAGCAAAACTACCTGTCTTGCAGGAACCACGAGACCTGGGGAGGTTAAGGGATACAACTCAAAACATGCTAGGGTAAACTGCAGGGTATTCTGACACTCTTCAACAGCAGTCAAATGAATAAGGCAGTCACCCAGGCATGGAGAAGTTGTGTATGCCACAGTCCCGCAAAAGACAATTACTGCAGCCAGGAATTTTGTAAAGACTCAGGGTGCAGTAAACAAGCCAAAGAGCAAGGAAGTGAACTTCTAATAGACTCCACATTTTGAATCAAACTGTGTGCACAATCCTTGTGATAAGTAGAGACAGCTATGGTTTAAATCCATAGGAACTGTGAAAGCCAGAGGGTGAAGAAGAGGTAGAAGCCCTTATAAGGGGAACATTTTGAACTTGGACACAAGTACTTTAGTACTGAAAGGTCTAGAATTGCACATGCTCAGGTGCAGTCACAGCTGTACATATTACTTCTGGGATTTTTGCCTGTGGGATCCCAAGACACCTTGTTGACTTCTTACTGGGCACTAGAAAGGGTCATGAGTAGAACCCTGTGCCCTCTTCTCCTACTGGCTCATATTTTATGGCTCCCAGACACTACCAAGTCCCCAGTCAACAGTGGAATTAAATGAGCTTGTTCACTTTAAAGGAAAGAAATTAGTGGTGCTGCGGTAGCGTTGTCGCCTCACAGCAAGACGTTGCCCCATTCGATTCTCAGCTAGAGCGTCTTCTGTGTGGAGGCATGCGTGAATGAGCGTGCCTTCGTTGAAGGTTGTGTGTCAGGGCTGGTAACTCGGCACGTAAAAATCTACTAACATTAGCAGACCGGAGTTGCACTCTGGCGACCCCTAACCGGGATAAGCCGAAAGAGACAACTTTAAAGGAAAGAAATTAATTGGAGCCTATGTCAACTGAACTGGAATTTATAACCCTGTCCGAGAATGTTTAGGACCTACTGGTCCTGGGTTATTCTGGCCCATTCCTCTTGAGAAAAACCCAGGCAGCCTCCTATTTGCAGATGAAGAGATAGAGTTGTGCTGTGTACTCTGTACTGGGGTAGAGTTGAGCTGGGATTTTCTGGATGGGGAGAGGGCAGCTTGACTTGAGTTACAGTTGTCCTCTGGGGTCTTGGTCCTGAGAACCCTCAGGTCTGCTCCTATGCTTTGCTTGAAATTCTTACATCCTGGCCTTTCCTTTTCTGATGTTTTCTTTTCCAGTAGTCCAGGATCCTGAGGAATTTCCATGTCACAATACAATCTCTCACTAATAGTCTGGAGGACATGGGACATAAAAATTGTCTACAGGCAAGAAAGCTTTCCATTGTTCCTTGTCCTAAAAGGCCTAAACAGCAACACTACCCATCTTGCAGGAGTCGGGTGACACTTTGGGAATAAGGGGCAAGATTTTGAGGCAAGACCCACTGAAAATGGAAGCTTGGGAATGAAAAAAATTGCTTGATTAACTGCTTGGTCCTTGCCTTTGACTCCAGTCTAACTTTCTTGGCAGGGATCAAAAGAGGAGATTGCCTGAAACAGCATTAATGAGCACCAAATTCACATGATCTGGCAGGGCTGTCTCCTCAGCCAAGTATGTTTCTCATCACTGACCCTGTAAAGCTTCTGCCATGCATGTTGCAGCGAGTGCATCAAAGCTAATATTTCTGAAGTGTTTAGCGATATAAAAGTCTCTGCAAAAGTTAAGCATAGCCTGCTTCAGGCCCTTATGATTTGACATCTCTTATGGTTTGCTTAATCACTGACCAAGGAAGGATTCCAGGAATTTAAAGTAGGTGTTTTCTGGCAGTTCAGTGTACTGAAGACCACAGTAACAAGTGTAATAATTCTTCCAAAAGCAAACGAGAAGCCTACCTTCTCATTGGTAATGTGGTTCCTAAAATGAAGTCGTACATGGTCCCTTGCTGGAATACAGGGACAATAGGGTTGGATCAGCTAAAGGGCTCTTGTAAAGGAACTTATGGACCATACCAGTGAGGCAAATAAGAATGCATCTTAAGGAACAGCAACTATTTTGGCTGCGGAAGGTCCATGAATGTTTTTCAACTTAGCTGGGCCTTAAGAGTATTCCTCCTCCATCCTATGAGGTGTGCGCACAAATAGATTCACTGATGAAGGAGCAGAGGAGAAGGTAACATCTGTGATCTAGTCATAAAAGGAAAAGTGGGGGGATCTTCAGGTCTGGGGCATCAGAATCCTCTAAAGGTAGGATCAATACTCTTTCTTAAAAGGAACCATTGACACATTTGGGATTTCCAAAACTAGCTGCTTGGATTTACGCTCATGAAATCCTGAGCCATTGGAACAGGTCCTTGGAAAAGGCCTGAAAATGGGACATGTTAACTATCTGCTTGGCCAAAGCTGGGGCAGGCTAGTAGATGCTGTGGTCTTCAGTACTTTGGGCCTTAGTTTCTCATGTATGGGCTACCCTAGAGGCTTAGGTACACCATTGGACACTGAGAACTTCTACTCAGTCTCTCAGTATGTTCACTCAGACTAACAGGTGAATGGACACCACCCTCCTTTTTGCAGTGCAAACCATGACTGTCGGGCTGTAGACACCCCTCGGCAGCACCTCTGAGCTACCCAGTGTTGCAGTAGTTTTGGTCAGGGAAGATGTGCCAAAAGCAGATGGTATGGCAGCCTCCAGACGCGTCACATTAGAGTCCTCATCTCAAGAGGACTCTAAGCACATCAGTGACAAACACACCTGATACTGACGCAGTCAAACCTAGGGAAACGCTTTTATTCATTCAGTCTACCTACTTCTCTTTTTGTCTCCTTCAAGCATTTTTCAGAATACCTGTGTTTCTGAGGGAAGCTTTTCCAAGCCTTGCCAGATGCCAAGGCAGCACAGGACCAGGGAGGCATGCCTTTTGAGAGATGTGGTCCCCGAGAAATTTGGCTCTATAGTGCACTGTCCTGACTGTAAGCTTTGTACAACACTTACAGCCATCTGTGTCATGCTGTGGGACCTAATCAAGAAAAAGCACGGGCTGGGAAAAATCTGTCTCGGATTTGCCTGCCACACACAATGCAGTTATTCTGCTTAGCAGAAAGCACAGCATCGATGTCACTATCTGACAAAAAAAAATGCAAAACTCTATAAAGACAAGAAAATTTCCCTACAGAATTCTCATCTGAAATCCCTAAAAGCATGCCAACTTGTAGTACTGACAATACTGTGTCACAATGCAAGCCCCACTCTGACTGTGGCAATAGATCTGAAAGCAACACTGGCAGATGTCCTCCTTATGCCACTGACATCTTTGTGGAAGAATGTCAGCCAAAGCCAAGAAGGGAAGGGTAAAGCTCTGGAAGTCAGGCCAACATGACCCTTCAGACAGTAATTCCAAGAATTACAAACATAATAATGAACATTACCAAATAACATCTCCACTACATATATTCTGTAACATGAAGAGGTTATGTCTCACTCACCTATATATCTGAGGTCAGGCAAAACCAATTCTGAAATTAAAGTGGAGTGGGGGAATATTCAATGTATTTGCATGTTTCAGAGAAAATAACCTGCTAATCAGAGTAAACAGAAAGGAAAGAAATTCTAGTCACTAGTGCCAGGTGGTAAGCTCATGTACAGCTTTGGGCAAGTGAAACAGTGCAACAGTCATTTGCTGTGGGCAAATATCCTTACATTCACTGCCAGATGATCCAAAAAGGCCACAGGAAACAATCAGGTTACTCAGCCTTTCCACCTGGCTAATGAGTTGGGCAATGGTAGCGTCTTCACTCTGGGATATACCTTACTCGCTAGTACAGAAGCGAAGGAAAATCCCATCCTAAACTCTATCAGCCAAAACAAAGCACAGGCAAGGGTACAAGTCCTCACTAACTCAGGACAAGATCCACATCTACTGGTACCAGAAGGCCATGCCTGGACCAGACATCTTAGGGCAAGGAACGGTGTTAGGAAGTGGCCTATTCTCCAGGATTCAGTTCTCTCTGTTAAAGTGCTACAGCTGAGGGCACATGACACTGTGTACTGCCCCAGAGTACATCTCAACTGCTGTCATCCTCCTGTGGGTGGAAGGACGAACACTAATAGACTTATGCCAGTGCTTCTCCTAAAAAACAGTAAAGAAAACTTCAGTGAAGTCCTTTGTGCAATATGTCAGCCAAAGGACTCTTAATGGATCCCAGTTTAAACAATGGCTTGTAGTAGCTTTTTACAAATAAAGGTAAAGAGCAAGACCTTAACTGCACATGTGGCAGCAAAGAACTGAAGGGCTTGACTATTCAGCATGTGACATAACAGCATGAGTAAACGCAGAACTGTGACTGACTGGCAATAGGATAAATGTAATTACGGGACTTTAGAGAGTGCCATTGCATCATACATTTCTCATTATGATAAAAAATGCCACCAATCTGCAAAAACTCACAAAAACATCTGAACTTGAGCAAAAATATTTAGATGCATCATATGCTCAAAAACAAGTTTTCACTGTGCAATGATAATTTGATCATGACTGTAGTGGTTATTGATCTATTAAGAGCTCACTTAGATTACTGAACAGCATGCAAAAACATTTTTTGGTGATGTACATTAAATGCAAATGTGTAACAAACTAGTCCACAACATGTAACCGGGCTGAAATAATTCCTGTATAACTATTCAATAAACATTACAACTTAAGATACAGTTAGCTCTGTTTATAACAAAGTAATGGGATAGAATGTGAAACTGTCAAAACTCTACAGCAATATTTACAACAGATTTTCATAAACACATTTTATTCATTACTTGGGAAGCTGGCACAACAGCAGTTACTGAAGGACTGAGGTTTTCTTGAGGATCAAGTTCCTAAAAAGACAAAAGTAGTCATGGTTAAGTCTAGTATCCAGGAATAGAATAGTTATTTAGAAGAGACACTGTGGATTTTTTTTAAAGGTTAATACATTCAGTGCAGTATTTATTCAAGGTAATGTGGTTAAAAGCAGTGTGTTGACTTTAAGAAGGTGTTCCACAAGCAAAATTAAAATACAACAGAAATGCTCTTACCATACCAAATGGCCTACAAGGAAACTCCTCCCTGACAGGGTCTTTACTCTGGATTATCCTACCCACCAATCATAATTCAGCATTTATTTTCTGAAGTTCCAACACTGAGGAATGGAGGCAAACTCAAAGTGATATACATCTAAACGCGTACGAACAGAGTTCTTCTATCATGCCTATTTTATCGCCTATCCACCAGTTAAGCACCTTCCTGCATCTCTATTTTCACTCTTATACTACCAAATGATATTACCAAATATTTCTCTGAATTGCTATAAATCAAGTCAATCTCACCCGAGAGACTGTTCACACAAGGAGGGACAGGGAATCTGACTAGAGAGGATTCTCTTCTGTAGGATGGATCCAGTAAGAGACACTAATTTTAATTATTTCACTGCAGACATGGAAAAAGTGAATGTCTGCTTTCTGAAGTATTACAGACCCTCTTACTCATGATTTAGTGAGTACAGACCACTACAAATTGACGATTAGAGTCCCTTTAGTGTGCAGCGGAGGAGACTGACATCTTTGAATCTTGTTCTACCAAATGGCTTTTTTTTTTTGGGGGGGGGGTACAGTCAGTACTACCTAGAGATGGCAGGGTACCAGTGTGACTAACTAGTAGTAATAAACTGATTAAAGATAACCCATTCTGTATAAGAGAGATATACATCTGCTAACTTGCTGAGCAAACTGGCGGGCAACAGAAAGCAGCAGCTACTACTCCCTCATAGTTTACTTGGGAAGGGGAACCTATGTTGCAACTACAATAGATTATGGAGCCTACAAAAGCATAATCATCCTCTCCATTCATGACATCTGTTGCCCCTTCCACCTACCCCATGAAATCCACAACAACCCTGTCCTAAAAGGTTTGGCATAAGTTTACCACCATCAATGCCTTTTTGGGGCTGTTGCGTTACTGTAACTGTTTCCATCCCTTTTTTGATTCAATGCCCTTTCTCCTAAATTTGACAGTCATGCCTGTCACAGTTCTTCTCTCGTACAATCCATCCATGTCTTTGCTGTCACAGCTGTTCCTTGATGTTCTTTTCAACCCCACTGGGAACCACCGTCAGTCCTAACACAGTTTGTACTTGTCAGTGGGTCCTTGTTAACAGCGTGCACCAATTCTACTGTTTCCATCATTTCAAACCATCATCGGACTGCAAAAATCAGCCTTCTTGTGATCTTGTTACATATATTTTCTATGAGACTTGGAATGCCCAACTGGACTCACTCATCTCTAGTTTCTTCTAAATTATAAATCACTGCAAATATCGGACTGGTTGTGCTGCATCCTTACCTGAAAATGAATTGCTCATCTCCCATCTTGCTTTCTCCTACTGTGTATTGCATTCCCATACTTTCATGCAGTGTGACAACAGTCCGATACCTTAATACTGCCAATAGTTGTGAAATTTCTCCTTTATTTTTGTACACCGCCACTAGAATACTTATTTGTCAGTCATCTGGGATATGCCTACTGCTCTGCAGCAGTTTCTCCAACTCATCCATGGGTGTTACTTGGCAGAAGCATATGTTATGGCTCTCAACTTACATAGTGTCTTTAGACCTCTATTCTACACATACATAACTTAAAGTCAGTTACTACTTCAAAGATCACCTTAAAACACATTTCTCTTTCTCTATTACACCTCTCTATATACACACACATTACATACAACATATATATATATACACACACACACATATATATATATATATATATATATATATATAGTTTCCTATGAAACCGTCGAAGTAACATTACAACGACTCTCGGAACATCGAGACTACTACATCGAAAGCGAAAACCGTCAAGTTACAGAACATCGAGTTTATGGAACATGTTTTACCATGACACAGAAATAGGCGTGTTTCCTTTTCAGTTTAAACCGTCGAGTTCCAAAATATCGAAACTGAAAAGGAAACACGCCTATTTCTGTGTCATGGTAAAACATGTTCCGTAAACTCGATGTTCTGTAACTCGACGGTTTTCGCTGATGTCAGCTTTTGATGTAGTAGTCTCGATGTTCCGAGAGTCGCTGTAATGTTACTTCGACAGTTTCATAGGAAACCATATATACACACATATATATATATATATATACATATACATACACACATATATACACACACACATATACATACTTTATATAAATATATATATATATATATATATATATATATATATATATATATATATGGGTTCATGTCAAACCAATGACATGCTAAAATAACGAAAGTCACTACATCGAAACGAAACCACAGACAGTTCAAAACATCGACAGTACATTTATACGTAAGTACAGTGCTAACATGGGTCCTGCAAGGGGAAAGTAAAGGATATGATATGATACTGTACCCATACTACTTCCCCCTTGCAGGACCCATGTTAGCACTGTACTTACGTATAAATGTACTGTCGATGGTTTCGTTTCGATGTAGTGACTTTCGTTATTTTAGCATGTCGTTGGTTTGACATGAACCCATATATATATATATATATATATATATATATATATATATATATATATATATATATATATATATATATATATATATAAATATATATATATATATACACACACTTACAGAACTTGTCTCCTTTTTTCAACATACTACTGTGTCTGATGGTTTAGTCCATAAGCAAATCGGAGAGCCATGAATGCCACCTTTGCATTCTTTAACTATATTCTTAAAAATCTTGCATGTTCAACAAGTCATGATTTGCTTTCGTTATACAGAATTTGCTTTTTACCTGCAAAGGGGACACCAAAGGCTTCAAACTTTTTTCAGACAGCTCCTCTAACCATGCTGGGTTGCACTGTATCCAAACATGGAATAAAACACTATTAATTGTTTTGACCCTATGTACCTTCGTTGAAGGTTGTGCGTCAGGGCCGGCAACTCTGCACGTAAAAATCTACTGCCAATCATTAGCGGACTGGAGTTCCGCTGTGGCGACCCCTAACCGGGAAAAGCCGAAAGACACAATTGTTTTGACCCTATATTAACAGACACAGGCAAAAATACGCAGTCTTCAGTTCACAGAAAATCTAAGGCAAGCTTACACAGATTATGCACCTCTAGCTGTCACCCGAATCCCATTTGATGTTTTCTAATCTTAAGAATTTGTTTGTGCCAGAAAGGCATGCAGTTAATTTTTTCCCTTAAAATCAAAAGATTATCCACTATTTTTGAATAGTAAACAATCCACATGTTTTTTTTTTTCTTCTGCACAATGGAATGCTATCATGTTAGACAAGATGTCTTGCTTCATAATTTTGGAGGTTAAATCTCTAGAGATTTTGACAAAGCTGACAAAATATTTTCTACTAAGAGACAACCTCTATTTGACTTGCAAAGCCATGTCTGACCCAGCTCTGTTAGAAATGCTACATCTAAAGAAATCCCAATCCCTCCACACCAGACACTCAAGAGACCTCAACCTCATTACCAAAATCAACAGAACATGCTGGAGGGACAGGTTCATAACCCAGAGACTGCCCATGCTCTGGAATAGACTTCCCATACATGTCAAGAGCACCTCACTGGCCCTCTTCAAGAGGGATCTTGATGAGTGGATGGGAAATAGAAAATTCACCCCAGGAATCACTCCAGTGGCTCTACTTGATAGAGGCACTGGGAACTAATGTCAGGCAGCATGATACCAGGGTATTTCTATGGGCTAGGCTTGTAAAGGCTCCAGGGCCATTTGCCTAGTACACACCTATGAACCTATAAGTATACTGCAATTGCTGTTGAAATTGCTGATATATTAATGAGATGTTGGAAATTATCAGTAGATCTCAGTCTTTGAAAAGGTCACCCCCTACTATTTTCATTCCTAAAGTAGGAGGAATAAAGGGCGTTATCTATTTCATAATTATTATTAAAAAACATGCTTTGTCTAGGATTTTAAAAATAGTTAGCTTGGTACCCCACTGTGGCTTGTGTGTCTAACAAGTACAACAATTTGACAACATTAATGAAAGAACAGCTTTAAGAAAGTGTACATACAACAAAAAAGTTATGTACTCACCATTAAGTTCCATATGTGTTGTCCATCTCACCTTCATTCTTAACTGGTTGGGTTCAGAACCGATCCTCGGTTCCGACTCGGCCGTATACAAAAGCTTGAGGTCTTCCACTAGCATTTGGCTTAAACCCCTAACCCATCATGCTCTAGTAAGTCTCCTCAGATCTTGTTTGCTGATATAACAGGTACCAAATAAAAACTATAGCATACCTAATAAGAGTACTGAAAAGGGTCGGAGTACATTAATTACCAATTGTAACCTCTGGGTCCTCCAGGAGCCCAAGGCTGGGGGAAGGAGGGTGGGATGTAAGAATGAAGGCGAGATGGACAACACACATGGAATGTTATGGTGAGTACATAACTTCTTTATTTTATTTTTATTTATTTATTTATTTTACATTTGTTAACGGGGCTAGTCTAGCTGGATTAATGTCCATTTTCAGTAGAGGCCCGAGGAGAAAAGCTCCACTATAAGCACTAACAGTACATACAAGACTAAAAATACACAATATGAAGGATACAAGATATACTTATTAAACAGCATCATATAAAGTTTGACAAAATCCATAAGTTATTCAATAGATAGTACCATAGATAGTATAGGGAAAAACATTTTCAGCTCTGTCCTTACAGGGAGAGACACAGGGTTTAAGGAAGCAAATAAAGAGAGTGGTGAGAACTATAGCATAAAAGGATTAATCAGGATTGCTGCAGGGGCAAAACCAATGGATTTTCAGATGTTTTCTGAGATTTTGTTTAAAAAGAGGGAGAGAGGGAAGTAAGGTAAGCTCTATAGGTAGTTGGTTCCATAGTTTACCTACAGTATTCGAGAACAAGGAATCACCTGCTTTGTTGTTGGACTTTGTTGTGGTTGCTTGAAGTTTGTTGGAGGAGCGTAGTGAGTCAAGGTTTTTGTAGGGGATGATGAGGTCAGAGAGTATAGGAGTATTGTTAGAATGGTAAAATAGCTTGTGGGCAATGGTAAGTTGAGTATATGCCAGGAGATTATGCAATTCTAGCCAGCCTAGTTGCATTAGGGTCAGACAGTGATGGGTTCTAAAGGGATTACCAGTAGCAAAACGGGCAATACTATTGTAGGAGTAAATTAGTTTGCTAAGGTTAGTTTTTTTTAGGTTAGAGTAAATGGGTGAGGCGTAAAGAAGTGTTGAGATTAAGTGCGAGTGAGCAATTTTGGTTCTAGCTGATTGTGTCAGGAAGGGTTTGATTTTATATAAGGAGCCCAGTTTTCTGTTGAGATTTTATGGTGTTATTAATATGGTTGTCAAAGTTAATGTTATCAATAGTTATTTCTAGCAGTTTGGTGGTGGAGTCTGGTGATATGAGGGTACCACTGGTAGAACTGATTGAGAAGTCTATTGGGGAAGACTTACTGGTAGGAGTAAAGAGTAGGAGTTTTGTTTTCTTAGCATTAAGAAGGAGGCAACGCTTTAAGAACCAGGTCTCAATTGTATTAAATACCTTCTGAGTCAGAGAGAGTAGATTTGAGGGGGAGTTAGCTGAGCATATGTTTGTTGAATCGTCTGCATATTGTATGCAGGTAGCTTGAGGAATTGCTAAATACAGGTCATCAATGAATAATGAAAAAAGGAGAGGTCCTAGAATGGTGCCCTGAGGGACTCCAAGGGTGACTGGCAGGAGGGATGAAATGTTCTGCTCCCAGAGAACTGCTTGTTGTCTATTGCTAAGGTAGGACTTGAACCATTGGACAGCGAGAGTACCGAGGGAAAGGGACTCTAGAATGTTAATTAGAAGGGTATGGTTAACCATATCAAAAGCTTTTGAGAGATCGACAAAGAGTGCAGATGAGAGGATATTATTGTTACGATTTTTATTAATGGTATCTGTGAAGGATAAGACGGCGGTAGTGGTGCTATGAAATGGCCTAAAGCCATGTTGACAATTGGCGAGAATGTTATGTTGGGTTAAGTGGTCTAGAAGCTGATAGTGAATACACTTCTCCATAATTTTAGCTAGGGGGGATAAAAGGGCTATAGGCCGATAGAGTAATCTTTTGAGCTGCCACCTTTATGTAGAGGTATGATACGAGAGATTTTCCAGATTTCTGGGATATATCCCTCTGTAATAGTTCTATTAATAAGGATGGATATTGGGTATGCAATAGCTCTGGCTGCTTTTTGTAGGTATTCAGATGGTAACTGGTCGGCAGAAGGAGTGCAAGGCTTAAGCTTTTGGATGAATTTGAGGATGAGATCTGTAGGGATGGGTTATAATTTAAATGTTGGAAGAGGGCCAGGACTGATGGTATGAGGTTTTGAGTTATCAGGGGTTAGTTGACTGGCAAGTGACTGTATGGTCTCAGTGAAGAAAGTATTGAAGGTATTTGCAATTTGGATGGAGGAATTATGATCAGATCCTACGCTGTCCTATCTATCCTTCATTCTTAACTGGTTGGGGTAGCGTCTCTAACACTATCTTTCTTGGGTGGCTCAAGGGAGAATATTCTTCAGAACAATTTACCCAAAAGAGGCCCTGTTCCTGGAGGTCAAATCCACTTTGTAATAAGTGATAAAGGTATGAGGCGCTGCCCATGCTGCTGCAGCACAAATGGTATTAATTGGTAGTCTAGCTTTCTGAAGTCCTTCGTCTTGTGCAGGTAGAAGAAATGTAATTGTCTACGTACATCTAGTTGGTGTAGCCTGTATTCTGCCTTGTTGCCTTAGTTGGGGAAAATACTGGTAGTTCTATGCATTGGTTCAAATTTGACTGAGAGCATACTTTGGGTAGAAAGGATGGGTTTGTTCGTAGAGATAACTTATCTTTGTGAAAAAGCATGTAGGGGGGGCTTTACATACAATGCTTGTAGCTCAAACTCTTCTAGCAGAAGTGATGGCGATCAAGGCAATTGTTTTACCAAGTCAAGTATTTTAGATTACCGGATAATGCTGGTCCAAAAGGGGAAAGAATTAAACGGGATAAAATGAAAGTGAAGTCCCATAGTGCTGGAGGGGCTTTAATGAGTGGTCTTAATAAAACAGTGCCCTTAAGAAAGGACTTGCAAAGTCTGTGGGACATCATTCTGTCCTGATTCAGCTAGATGGACGTTAGATATCACTGCTGAGTTACACCTTCATTAAATAGCTTTGCTAAGAATTCATGAATGGAGGGGATTGGAGTGGAGAAAGGGTCACTGTGAATATCCAAGGCCCAAGAAGAAAATCCTTTCCATTTATTCATACATAACTTCCTAGTCGGAGCTTTATGAGACGAGATCAGGATATGTTTTACTGACTGAGAAAGGTTAGGGAGCCTGGATATGTTTGGAATTGGAGCAGCCAAGCTGTCAATTTAAGAGTTTGAAGGGGGGGGGGGGGTGGAGCATTCCTGATGGACGAGTCAGAAGGTCTGGAACTGGGTCCAGAATCCATAGCTCCTCCTGGGGATGAGGCCAAAGGAAGGGGTACCAGATTTGATGAGGCCAGTATGGAGCGACGAGTATCAGATTCCTTCTCAAGGAACTCGCTTTCTGAAGAACTTGAAAGAATAGTGGTATGCTGTTGTATTTAATACATTCACTGTCTTTTCAAAACTGTTGCTAGCATGATTAAGTGTGCTGCCAAACATATATAGCTTAATTAGATATTGGCATCCATGTAAAGGAGTAAAAATAACTGCGCAGATGGCAGCTGAAAGGACATCAACGAAGTTAAGAGATGCAACATCAGTAAGATAACGTTGGAACATCAAGTTTTCAGAAGTCTTTTCATGGATCATCAAACTACAAAGAACCAAGGACAAGGGAATAAAGGAAAACTGCTATACAAAGAAATAACTGTTTTACATCAGACTGAGAAAAATATATCCGACTTTGGTATAAATGTGTGTATAAACAAGCTTTGGGTATTTGCCACAGAGAGCTGACAGCATCTGCATTGCATGCTTAGATCCAAAAGAAAAATTTAACAGTAAAGTCGTACTAACGAGCAGTTTGTCTCAGTGTATTTATTGTACTTCGTACAATACAGTATTAAAAGTAGTCATACTAAGAGTTAACATACTGTGACATGCTTGCATGCAAATGCAAGTAACAGCAAGAAACCAACAGAAGACATAATTTTTCAGAACTCTCTGTATCAGCGGGGAAGGGAGAGAAGGCATACAGGAGACCTGAGGGCCAATCGTGTACAAGTACATCCCTTGGTGACCCCCCGGAGGGGGGATCAGGGCAAAGTAGCTGCTGCATTTGGCATTCATGGACATGGCAAAAAGGTCACAGCAAGGCTGGCCCCACTTTCAGAAAATCATCTCCGCTACTTCTTGTTTTAGGGACCACTCGTGGGGCATCAGAATCACTCTGCTGTGTTTGTCCACTATCACGTTGGATTTCCCCAGGATGTGTATTGCTACAAGAAAGTGTTGGGAGGAAGTTGCCCATTGACATACACTCAGAGGCTCTTGACAAAGGCGGTAAAGACCTGGTCCCTCCTTGCTTATGTACCATACAACTGACATGCTGTCTGTATTGCAATAGTTCCTAGTGGAAGAGAGTCTTGGAATGCTTGCAACGCTAGAAGCACCGCTCTCATCTCTAGGATGTTGAAGTGCAAATGGGCCTTGTGATCCTGCCAAGTGCCTTGGACCGTCTTGCCCAGATAATGCCCCCCCCCCCAAAATCTGGGAAGCATCTGTGGACCATGGTCACCATGGCTATCGGTTGTGGATGAACAAAGGGTCGACCTAATGTCACAGTAGTAGAGTGAAGCCACCAACGAAGATCCTTTTTGCAGGATTCTGTAATCATAATTTGGTGGGACATGGTTAGTTCCTGCATGGACCACTGCGTGAACAGTAACCACTGTAGGATTCTCATATGCAGAAAGACGAACGGAATTAAGTTTATTGCTGCTGCCATGGTCCCAAATATATTGACTGTTCTTGCTTGTACTGTTTTTCTGGCAAGTAGGTCTTTGACTTGATATATGATCTGAAGTTGTTTGGGTGGAAGTTTTGCCATCATTTTTATTGTATCTAGATATGCAACTATAAAAATGATGCGCTGAGATGGCAACAAAGCAGACTTCTCTTAATTTATCATGATCAATAGGTGAAAGCAGAGCTGTAGGATAGTGTCTCTGGCTTTTGATAGTAGATACTTGGTGGCAGTTAGGAGCCAGTCTTCTAGGTACAGAAACACTCGGAATCTAAATGTCTAAAGTGAGCCATGACTACTGCCATACAGTTGGTGAACACTGCAGGGGCTGTAGTGAGTCCAAAGGGCAGAGCTTGAAACTGGTAGTGACAGTCTCCCAGCTGAAAGTGCAAATAACTCTTGGATCACCTGTCCATCTTTACGTGGTAGTACGCATCCTGGAGGTCTATAGAGCACATCCAGCTGTCTTGTCCCAGAAAAGGGAGTATTGACTGCAGTGTTACCATCCGGAACTTTGACTTTCTTACTGACTTGTTTAATCTGCTGAGATCCAAGATGGGCCTCCAGTCCCCTTTATTCTTTGGAACTAAAAAGAACCTTGAGTAAGTTCTGGATCCTGCTTTGTTTGTGGGGACTGTCCAGATGACATTTTTCTGGCAACTTTTGAATTTCTGGAGTTGCCTGTTCCCTTTGACTGGTTGGAACGTCCAGAATATTTTTCATGTTTGGGGCGGGAAGAGAAAAGGGTATTAAGTAACCTATGGATATAATGCTTTGTACCCACTTGTCTGTTATTTACAGCCAGTTTTCTGGGTACAAGGACAAGCGACCCCACAACTGCCTCCAGAGATGGACAGGCAGGCCTCCTTTCAGGAGCACTGAAAGGGGTTACCAAGGAAAGATTCCCTGTTGCCCTGATTTTGCAGACCCCCCCCCCTCTGCTGAGTGGTTGGTGTCTTCCATTACTGCTTCCCCTTCTTACCCCTGGGGGAAGAATCACCATGTGTATCCTAGAAAACTCCTTGGGATTTTCGGAACCAAATTTTCCCTCCCTTTTGACCTTTAGGATAAGGTCTGGTAGGTAGGGAAAAAACTGACTCCTACACCAGAGAGAGTTTTCCCCTCTTGTTCACACCCGGTTAGTGTGTCTAACTTTTGGCCCAAAGAGGGATGAGCCATCGAATGGGGCATTCACAAAGGAAGATTTAAAGGGTTCCGTAAAGTCACACAAGCGCATCCAGGAATGTCTCCTTAGGGAAATTCCTGAACCCGCTGCCCTGCTTACTCCATCCGCTGCATAAGAAATGAGCCTCCTGGAGAAGTTGAGCACTGAGTTTAAGGTGGGGAGCCGAGAGGAAACCTTCTCAGATACCCCTTCAGCTACTGAACCTTGGAGGATACATCTCCTAGCTCTTTCAGATCATCTCTCTGAAGCCTAGTGAAGATAATTCAGCGATTTGAGTGCAAAAGTCGCCGAAGAGAACATGCACTTTCCATATCTGTCCATCATACAAGACTCTTTGTTCAGCGGATGGACAGATGAGGATGTCCTCCCTGGTGGCTGCCGCCAACACCACAGCATCTACTGGGACACCTTTCATGAGGAAGGTCTTACCCGTGGGGGAAGTTATAAATTTGTTTGGATTCCGGGGGAACAGGTTTCACTGAAACTGTTGACTCCCATGCCTTTCAACAAACTAGGTCCATCAGTTTGTTGATAGGCAGACACACCCAAGTGGCGGAAGGGCGAGACCTAAAAGCCTTGAGGTATACAGGTTTCAGAAGAGAATGTTTCACCCAATGAGGTGTCCTGAGACTTTGGGTCTCCACGTGTGTGTGGATGCAATGGTGCAGAGACAGACACCAGTACCTTTGAGTGGAGCGGCTTGTAGAGACAGAACTCTCATCACCTCGAAAGCCTCCCGCCCCTGATTAGAGGAAGCTCCGGGTTCCGAAGAACCAGAAGGCATCCGTGGAACCAAGGGGGTTGGGCTCAGATGCCGATGTAGGAGCAGAGCTCACCAGCAGCAAATCCAGACAGGCAAGTTTCGGATCAGACAACTGTCCGTCTGACTCTCCTCCCCGGACCCAACCGGAGAGCGTCCGGCTCCTAGACTAGAGTCGGGCCAGAAGATCCTGGTGCAGGTCTCGGGTCTGATGGTTCTACTACAAACAGCTCCAGACACACTGGCTCCGAAATCCCAGATCGAATTGGAGGAGGAATCGATGGATGAGGGGGTAGTCTTGGCTGGTTCCGAATCTCTCAGGGTTGGAGCAGACAACAATTTGACCAGTGCCAGTGTCCGTAACATCCTCTAAACCACACGATCCACATCATTAGAAAGGCTTCCTGCAGGATCGAGAGGAGGGTGTAAGAGATCTAACATGTTGAAGCAAAAGAGATCTCAGAGTAAGAAAAACTGGCTCCAATTCTGGGGACCGGTACCATAGGTGAAACTCCATCGGCACTAAAACTAGGGAGGGAGCAGAGGTGGTAGGTTTTTCAGGACCAACAGTCTTCAGGTCCAAAGATGACTCTTTAGATAATTTTTTTGACAGCTCCAAATGAGCACCAGAGGATGACCTTTTTCCCCAGACTTCTCAGATCTGGAAGATGGGGATTTTGACAGTTTAGAAGTACCTTGACCTCCTTTGATTGCCTCTGTGAAGGGGGCCTTCAGCAAACCTCTTACTACAAGCTTGTTTTTTTCTCTCAAGAAACACACTGTGGTTAAATGAATGGCAGATCGCACATGATTCCTGTAAATGGACTGCTCCAAGGCAGTACACACAGTGTGATCATCTGTCAACATTTTCTGACTACACTTTTCACACTTCTTAAACCCAGAGGCTTTAGTTTTCTTTAGGTTCCTTAGTCAGTATGCTTACAATATCAACTATAATCGAGAAATAAATACAAATTATATATATGTATATATATATATATATATATATATATATATATATATATATATATGTGTGTGTGTGTGTGTGTGTGTGTATACACACATACACACTTTTTTTAAACAAGAAAAAAAACTAAGCACTGCAATTAAACCAGAGAAAAAAACTGTACAAATCTGCCTAGATAAAGGGACAATACAGAAAGGAGGCGAAGGCCCTCTAAGTTTAACGGGCCAAAGGCAGCTCTCTAATTTAAATGAGCTTGCCAGGCAAAGAGGGAAAAGGTACCTTAAGATTACCAAACTCTCTAAAACGAGCTTGAATAAGGTAAATAAAGGAAGCCCTCCAACTAAAAACGTGCTTAAATTGTATAACCTTAGCCAGGATAGGGAAGGGAAAAAAGGCCTAGAGAAGGAAATGACTGCCAACAGCAAAAACAACCAGCAGAAGCAAACACACCAAGTTCAAATAAGTGTACTAGACTAGGAAACTATGTATTTTTAAACTGCAGTTGTAAATAAAATAAGAAAATTTCCACTTCGCCAAAGCCAGTATGGAAGCACCAAATCTTGTCTAGTGGCAAACAAGATCTGGGAGACTTACTAGAGCATGACGGGATAGGGGTTTCAACCACGAGCTACTGGAAGACCTTGAGCTTTTGTATACGGAGGATCGGTTCCGATCCCAGCCAGTTAAGAATGAAGGTGAGCTAGGACAACATCACATCATGCTGTTATCTAGGATGTTTCATGTCCCGATGGACTCTTTTACACTGAACAAGCTATCACAAAATTTTAAATCAGAATGCAGGAACACATTACAAATACCAGAAATGCACACAGCATTTCAATCAGTATGGTGCAGGGTCTGTTACAGGGTTAAAAGCCGGTATTTCAGAGACGACAGAAATGTCATTAAGGGAAGGAACGTCTGAGAAAGATCTGCTATACAAAGAAACACAATGTATTCTGAAATTCAGTACTTCAAAAAGCTGTTATGGCCTCAGTACTGAAGCTCAGTGGAACAGTCTGCTTAACTGATTAGCTGCTCTTGCTTTTTCACTGGGTGCCTACTCTTACCGCAAAAGTTGTAGGACAGCAATACTGAAGTTCACGAAGACTGCTAAATATCTTGTTTTCTCACTGATGTCTTTTGTTTTAAACTCGTTTTATTTATGGTTTTACAACCAGAAAACACTTTTCAGCTGTGGTGCTAAGTTTTTTCCTGACCGTTTACTTTGTCAATTAAATTGTATACACAAGTTGTTTCATCTAACAAATGCTACTGTGTATTTTGTACCTGGAACAGATTTCTGTTCCCCCTGAAATGAGTTACAATAAAGCAAGGGCAAAAAAATTATAAAAAACAGTACTCTCACAAAGCACTTACTGGAAACTTTAGCCTTACATAGTAATGTCTGCTAAACAAATATATGCAAGAAGTGCGATTACAAACAGTATACATTAAGTAATCAGTTCCTGGTAAACAATCTATACATAATGAAAGTACTGAAAACTAAATTATTAGTTGGACCACATACACACACAAAATATGTATAAGCTAATGTGGGACAAATGGGATAAGACTAGACTGAGAATACAGGAAAAAAGAATCGCATGAGGACAGATACTAAATGCACTAGATGCCTCAAGAAGTCTGAAGAAAAGTATGTGGAACTGACCATATTTTAACAGCTTTACTAAATAGGCAAACATTTACATAAAAGTAAACAAACCATATTAACATACACCAGTTTTAAACATAGTACATCACATTTTCTGTAAGGTGCAAGTACGTGCATGTGTGTGCCTTCTGTGGAAGGTTGGGTGCCGGGCTGGCAACTCGACACCGTAAAACTCCACTGCCAATCATGAGCGGACAGATGATCCGCTGTAGCGACCCCTAACCGTGAAAAAGCCGAAAGAAAAAGAAGATCAATATATTACATAAATTGATCAATTCCTGCATTGCCTTAAACCTCACTCCTCTTCCATAACATTATTCTGCACATATTGTTCCCATAATCTCCATTCATCTCTATGTAATTTACTACTTCCCTTTTTTAAAGTTCCCACTTCCAATTCTTTTATCTCGGATACAATATACAGTACTTCAAAAGCAGTTAGTTTAGACTTTGATTTCAATTTTCTAGTAAATGTTTTTGGCAGCCAAAGGTATTAAACTTAACAAGGCTTTATTATGTCTAGGCAGTTCAGATTCTGTACCCCAGCTGGAAAAAAAAATCTCCTAGTTACACCCATTTGCTCACGCAATATGTCTGAGACAGTACTCTGTATGGAAACTCAAGTCTGCCAACTCATTACACCTCCCCAAAACATATAACCCCAGTTACCGCCTCTTCCTCATCACACCTCCAACATTTGTTCTCTGAGGAAAAATTATTTGGAGTCTATTTAGGGTACAAAAATACTTGTGCAAACATTTCCAAGTAAAAATCCAAACATTTGTAAGACTTTGCTGCATATTTGGGAGCCACAGATATGCCCTCCCATTGTTTTTTTTTTTTTTTTTTTTTGTGAATTGCTTATCCAGTCTCTTCCCAGTCTTTACCTCCTCTGATTCCTATAATTATCATGGATTTTATATGCCCTAGTAATTATCTCTAACAGCAGCTTCTATTCTTGACTCAACTAAAAACTCTACCCAAGCAGGTCCGTTACTTCATATTCACCATCCCTTTTTCTCTTTGCCTGTACTCCGATATCAATCCCTGACATGGAAGGCAGTTTAGTCTGCAGTTCAAATGCCTTCTTGGCTTCTTCCCATTCTATTACCTTTCTCTCTCTACTTGTTTTCTCCCAATACCTTGGTTCCTTTGCCAGTTTTCTCCAGTAGATTCCAGGATCCTGCTGCCTAGTCTCTGTACCAGTCATCCCCTATCTGCAAAATCTTTCATCATTCTTGTATTGGCTTAATTCTTAGAATACTCTACTTGATGAATATAATATTCTGTATGGTTATTCTCTCAAGGATCTGCATTCAAAATCCCACTCTCCTTATTTGTTGAATTTCTTCCCTGATTCATCGTCCTTTCCTACTTTATGTACATGAGCCTTAACTGCTTAGCTCTAAAATATCACTTCAAATCAATTAATCCTAGACCACCTTGTTCTATTGGATGGATCACCTCATCCTATTTGACTCTTGCCCTTTTCTCCTCCCAGATAAAAATCTTTCGTCTACTACTGTCTACAACTTCTCTTGTTGACAAAAATACACTTGGCCTGTATATGAAACCACGGGATTAAAAACATTTTCATTGCTTATATCTTGCTATATCCATACTGAAAAACAAGAGCTTCCAGTTTTTCAGTTTTTGTATTATCATTTGCTTAGTCTCTTTCCACATATCCTTAACTGGCATAACAGAATCCTTTTTAATCCATACTAAATATGTCATTTAGTATTGGCCCCATAAACATACAAACACTTCAAGCATGGGTACTAACGCCTTTCTAGCCTGCCAATACACCAAAGCAGTTGTTCCCATAACTGTCCAAGCTCTTCTTAATATTTAACTAGTACTTTGCTTTAATATAATTTAGCAGTCTATTACGTCAGTCGTTATCAAGACTTTTGAGAAGCTGGTGTTAACTCACTTGAAGGATATTACAAGCTCACCGTTGTACCCCCTTCAGTTTGCTTAGTGAGAGAACTGGTCACTGGAAGATGCGGTTAATATGGGCCTGCACTATATCTTGCAACATCTTGACAACCCATGGACACATGCAAGGATTCTGTTTGTGGACTTCAGCTCTGCATTTAATACAATAATTCCAGAACTTCACTTGAAACTCCCTCAGCTTTCTGCGCCTGTTTCTACCCGTCAACAGATCACCAATGTTCTAACCAATAGGAAACAGCAGGTGAAAGTGGGGAAAGTTACATCTAGCTATTGCATGATCAATGCACGTGGCCCCCAGGGATGTGCGCTCTCCCCACTGCTATTCTCCCTCTACACTAATGACCATCTTTAAGGACCCCTCTGCCAAACAAACACGCAGATGATACAACTATCACTGGGCTCATCAGGAATGGTGGCGAGTCTGCAGACACACTGGAGGTTGAGCAGCTTGCCCTTTGGTGTAGTCAGAATAACTGCAACTGAACACTGTTAAAACTGTGGAGATGACGGTGGACTTTAAGAGTGGTACTAAAACATTACCCCCTCCCTATATTTAACACTGCTGGGTCAGTTGTGGAATCCTTCAAGTTTTTGGAATCTATAATCCCAGGATTTGAAGTGGGAGACCAATGCAGGGTCCATCATAAAAAAGGCACAACAGCGAATGTACTTTCTGCAACACCTGAGAAGTTCAACCTCCCACAGGAACTGTTGATTCAGTTCTACACAGCAGTCAGAGTCTGTTCTCAGCTCATCCATAACAATGTTGTTTGGACCTCTGACTAATCATGATAAAAATAGGGTACATCGAAAAGTCAGGTCTGTCGAAAATATCACCTGTACTAGAGTTTGCCCTACTTACAGGACTTGTACCTATTCTAGAGTCATGAAAAAGGCAGGGAAAATCATCACGGATCCTTCACATCCAGGCCACCTTCTTTTTGAACTATTGCCATCAGCCAAGCGTTATAGATCAATATGCACCAAAACAAGCAGATATAAGAAGTTTTTTCCACAGGTCATCAAGTTCATAACTGGTTAACATCACGTATTAGGCTTTCTTTTTCCCAAGCCTCCAAGGATTCTGCAGTACTGCTTACATATTAATACTGGTTTCCTTCAGAGTTTATTTCAGTACTTCTTGCACACAGTTGCACTTTATACCTTGTATGCAATATGTATATTTACTTTTTTGTCTTGTGTTTAATAGCTGCACGTATGTCGTTTGTCTTGTTCCTAATACCTCTATGCATGTCGTTTATGTAATTCATACTTGGAAGTCACTGAAACCGGACTCAAATTCCTTGTACACATGCATACTTGGCCAATAAATGCGACTGATTCTCAGAGAACCAATCGGTACACTTCTCATTCCTGCATATAGGTTACCTGATGATTATCTACTACTTTTGGACAACCTCAAACATTCTTGAGGTAGTTGCATCTAAATTGTCCTATATACCTGAATAAACTCATCTCTTAAATATCTGCAGAAAACAGAGAAAAAGCTCAGATATTTTAATCTTCCATAATACTTTAAATTTTCATATTCACAGATGCTCTTGGTATATTTCTGCTGTACTCTTTCCAGTTCATTCATGCTTGTTTCCTTATAATTATAAGATTTCTATATTGTTGTTCGATACTCAGGTTTGGGTCTAATGTAATTAATGACTTCAATTCTGATTTCCTAGACTTTATCTTTTTATACAACCTATAGTCCTATAACTATTAACCAAATGGGTGACATGATCAGAAAAACTCAAAGCTGAATCTACCCATACACCCGGGTCCTTAAATGAATCTATAGTTTAAATCACTGTGCACTGTATTAAATATTTACCTTTCAATTTATGTTTTCCAAAGCTTATATGCTTAGTTTTTGATGCATTTATCAGCATATTATTCTCCTGTACCCAAATGGTCAATTCAGTCAAGTTCTTTTGCAGGTATAGCCTATCTGTATAACACATGTAATCAGTTTACACAATTTCAAGTCATCTGCATACAGTGTAGAACCCCCTCAGATGAAAAAGATACATCTGAAAAATGCAATCCAAACAAGTATAGGCCTGGGGTACCTTGACTGTAACCAAGATTTTCATCTGTCCAACTGCTGTATGATGCTTGCCATGTTGTATTTGTAAGCCGCACAGCTATCCATCTCATCAAGAGCACATCAATATCTAGTTGTTCTAATTTATTGATCAATGACTTGTGTATGATCCTATCTAATACTGACGTTAAATCCATATAAATTACATCACAGTACAAATTTCCTTTCATAGCTATTATATTGTTACAGAATATGTTACAGGTGATAACAGATCTATTTTCAATATATGCAAGATGATGTACAGTTTCAAGTCCCGACATTTTTAATTCGGACAATAACTTATCCAATATTATCTTCCCCATTATTTGTCCACAACATGAAAGTAGAGTTCAAGATCCATATGAATGATTGTAGTACTACCCTTGCCCATAGCAGGTTCAATAAGTGCATGTCTACAATCTTGAGGACTCTCTCAATAGTTATACAACATAGTAAACATGCAATGGTACTGTAAGTTCTTGTTGACGTGTTCTCAGATAATTTCTAATTTTGTCTCCTCCCTGTGCTTTGTTTGGATCAGGTCTACATAGTTCTTTTCTTCAATATAATCTAATTTGATTGCAGTATCCATTTTTAATCCTTGACTAAATTCCACCTTACAAGTTTTTGAAAGAGCATATGAAAGTGATATCAGGCAAATATATATACATGGAGAGAAATGGTTTACACGAGATATAAAACTTTTGAAGAAAAACTGTCACAATTAATGAGAAAACCATACTGTATAATAAACCTGACAAAGGTGGGGGAATAGTATTATTCAATGCACAAGATGACTCGGGGATCATGTTAAAATTTATTAAATAGTGAAGGAACATACGTGCAGGCATCCAAGAATTAATTTATTATAGCTTATAGGAACACAGATATTACCATCAAAGATTTGCTCCAAGGATAGATTACAGGTTCTAATCAATTTTTTGCAGGACAAGAACCTCTACATTCCAAATATTTTTGGAATACCTGAAGTCTAAGGATGTGTTAAATCCGCCTTTTAGGCCTACAGCCTCAGCACATAATTCTAAAACATACTTATCAGTATTTATACAGCGCGAGTTTAAACTGGTATTTGAGATCTTTAAACACATGTTGAAGGATTCACAGGACATGCTGGAGAGGCTTAAGCAGGAATTGTGGGAGTGTGACATTTTTTGGCCACAAATGTTATCGATTTGTTCACCTGTATACCTCAACATACAAGTCGTGATGTTTTCCATGATTTTCTTACTGCATGTAGTTTAACTAGTGTTAGGATTAATTTATTAGTTGACATGATGGGTTTGGTTTTGGGCAATTTTTTTGTATGTTTTGAAGGCGAAATATACACAAAGATAAAAGGGGTAGCAATGTTGGCTAGCTGTGCCCCACTATTTGCTAATTTAATTTCAACATTGTGGAAGAAAAATTATGTACTTCTGAATTTTATCAATTTTGTAAGATGTTCCTCAGATTCTTGGACGATATACTTCTTTCATGGAAAGGGTCCTTAAATGATACTGATGAGTTTATGGAGTAATCTAAGAATTTTAAAATTTACCCACGATGATTATAGTCCAAATCAAGTATCTGGATGTCACTATCACAAAGTGGGAGCAAGGCTGTCTCCCTAAAATTTTTGTAAGCCCACTTTTAGTAATAATTACCTACATTTTGAAACCTTACATCCTTACAGCCGCAAAGAGCTCAGTAAAGGGGCAATTTGAGTATCACGAATGGTGTCTGATGATCAAAGTTTTAAGACAGAAAAAGTGTTAAACATGTTTCTTGCTAGGGGATACCCAAAGGAATGAATGTTGGTCAATATCAGTAAAGTAACAAAATGTAAAGGTACTAAATACTCATCCCGGTTACAGAACAAGTTTGCTAAAAATCAGAATGATGTCAATAGAAAAAGATAACTATGTAGGCTTTATTAAATGAAATCGGAATATATTAAAAATGACGAAAACGTTTTTCAACTCTTGGGGAATGCTTCACACTATGCTTTCAAGACTGGGTTTAATATAAACAGTATGTGAAAATGAGAAAAACATCTAATTCTAACAAAGTTCAGAATGTTAAAGGGACAAGAAAGTGTGGTGCTTGTAGTCTGTGTCCATATATTTTAAAAAAGGATAAATTAATTTTGGACAATGAGTTTAGATCTGTAGTGCACCCTAAACTGAGAAATTGTGGAACAGGGATTGTTTATTTTGGCGGTTTGTGTAACTTAACATTGTACATGTTTTTATGCTGGAAAAACAGAACGAGTTTTAAAAATTAGGATCTAAGAACATATTTATGACATTAAGTGTAACAAAAATATTGCCTACAATAGAAGCACACCTTAACTTATAAGGAGTTTCTGAAGTTCAATTTTGTTATTCTGGACCAGGCAGTAAAAGATCCCAGGAGTGGAACATGGGAGGTTTTATTATAATAGGAAGAGTTATTATGTCAGTTGAAACTTGGTGCTTACCCCACCCCTGGATAAAACAAAGTTTCCATTAGCCAGATTTTACAGTTAAGGGCAGCTAAATTCTGATTTTTAATCGTACATAAATATTGTATATTTCAGTTTTAACTAAAGGGATAAAAGCTTTCAGCTTTAATTGACCTGTTTTAAAACTTTAAATTGTTTTAATTTACTTGAATTATCCTGTATTAAATTCAAAATACACACCCTATGGTGGCGTGTCTTGCACCAGAAGTCTTTGTGGTATTGTCTTGTTAGTATTTCAGTATCTGAGGTAATATGGATGTTGCTAGGACGACCTGTCACCCCTTTGTGGAGCCAAACTGCTTTGCATAGGATTTTGTAAATACAGTGGATATAAAAAGCTTACACACTCCTGTTAAAATGCCATGTTTTTGTGAAATAAAAAAAATGAGACCACAAAAAATCAGTTCAAAACCTTTCCCACCTTTAATGTGACCTATAACCTGTACAATTCAATTGAAAAACAAATCTGTTAGAGGAAAAAATAAACGTACAATACACTGGCTGCATAAGTGTGCACACCCTTAAACTAATACTTTGTTGTGTGCACACATCCTTAAACTAAACTAATACTTTGTTGAAGCACCTTTTGATTTAATTACACCATTCAGTCTTCTTGGGAAGGAGTCTACCAGCACGGCACATCTTGACTTGGCAATATTTGCCACTCTTTCTCACAAAATTGCTCCAAATCTGTCAGATTGCGAGGGCATCTCTGTGCAGAGCCCTCAAGTCATCCCACAGATTTTCTATTGGACTTGGGTCTGGGCTCTGGCTGTGCCATTCCAAAACTAATTTTCTTCTGGTGAAGCCATTCTTTTGTTGATTTGGATGTATGCTTGGGATCATTGTCGTGCTGAAAGGTGAAATTCCTCTTCAGCTTTCTAGTAGATGCCTGAAGGTTCTGGGCCAAAAGTGACTGGTATTTGGAACTGTTCATAATTCCCTCCACCTTGACTACAGCTCCAGTTTCAGCTGAAGAAAAGTAACCTCAAAGCATGAGATTGCCACCACCATGCTTCACTTTGGGGATGGTGCTCTTCTGGTGATGCAAAGTGTTGTTTGTGGGCCAAACTTACCTTCTGGAATTGTGGCCAAAATGTTCAACCTTGGTCTCATCAAACCATAACACATTTTCCCACATGCTTCTGGGAGACATGATGTAATATTTTACAAACTTTAGTTGGGCCAGTATGTTTTTCTGTGTAAGAAAAGGCTTCCATCTTGCAACCCTACCCCATAGTGTAGACATAGACATATGGAGAATACGGGAAATTGTTGTCACGTGTAGTACACAACCAGTACTTGCCAGAAATTCCTGCGGCTCCTTCAGTATTGCTGTAGGTCTCTTGGCAGCCTCCCTGATCAGTTTTCGTCTGGTCTTTTCAACAATTCTGGAGGGACGTCCAGTTCTTTGTAAACGTCACTGCTGTCCCATACCTTCCCCACTTTTTGATGACCGTCTTCATTGTGTTCCATGGTATATCCAATGCTGTGGACATTTTTTTGTACCCTTCTCCTGACTGATGCCTTTCAACAATGAGATCCATTTGGTGCTTTGTATGCTCTCCGTGAACCATGGCTTTTGCTGTAGCAGGCAACTCCGTAAATGGCAGGAAAATCTACTAGGACAGCTGAACTTTATTTGGGGTTAATCAGTCTCTATTTGATGCCAGGTGTGTACACAAGACTGAATGCTATAATTAAAGTAAAAAGGTACTTCAAAAAAGTATTAGTTTAAGGGTGTGCACACTTATGCAACCAGTGTATTGTACTTTAATTGTACATGTTATAGGTCACATTAAATGTGGGAAAAGTTTTAAAATGATTTATTGTGGTCATTTTTTTTATAACACATAAACCTGGCATTTTAACAGGGGTGTGTAAACTTTTTATATCCACTGTACATCTAATCTGTTGTGCCAGAGAATAAATTTTAGAATCTACAAAGTTTATTTTCTATGTCTTTACCCCTTCCACATCTTGTACAGCTATAAAATGGTTTCCTATTATGCTCAATACCTTTACATAAATTTTAGTCAAATTCTGTCATGTCGCACTATGCTTAATTGGTTTGTCTAGCTTGTATATTTCAATTAAAATATGGGCATTGATGAACCAACTCATGTTGCAGCTATAGGCTTTGTTTTATCTTCATTGATTTTAAATTCTGGAAAGACTTAAAACTGTCAATGTTCCACAACACTGGTGTCCTTTTCTGGTTTAATCAGGTCCAAAATATCTGCAAATAGCCAACGTTTCTTGATTATCATACTAATTATATTCTTGAATTTCTGAATCAGTCATTTTCTTTGCCAACGGCTCTAAATGCAACACAAATAAAGGGGAAAGATGACAATCCTCGCCTGGTTCCTCTGTTCAGACATAACTTATCAGACTGGAACCCTCCCACTAATTTTTGCCTCTTATCCCTCATATACCCTCCAAATTAACCTTATAATTGTAGAATTGCCAGTATTCTTGAAATAAAATAATGACTGCAGAAATGGACAACACACAGAAAACTCTTGCAGCAGAAAGTTTAAACTACTAAATTAAATGACTATTGAAAAGAACTGGGAACATTTCTCTAACATACTAAAACATTTATACCTGCCCTTCTGAGGTCTGTATCCATTACATATTTGTACTTAAGGAGATTTTATTGCAGCCTGGGATACCTATATGTCCAATTAACGAGTGGACAGAGGCTGCATGACAGAGACTAGTTGAGGACTGCTGACATTCTGTACGACCTTCTTTGCTAGCAATATTTTGATATAAGGAAGTATTAAAGTACATAAACTTTCAGATCCAAAAAGTTAGAATTTTAATTCTAAGTTATAAAAATATCAATTATGCAACTGATAACAGAAACTGCCAACATTTGTAGAACAAAAGAAAAGATTTATGAATCTTATGACAGCATCTTAAAAGTGGCAAGGAAGTTCTTCAGAAAAAAACACTTTCCATTAAAAAAAAAAAAAGCTAAACCGATAACACTAACAATCACAGAGGTATACAATGTTTAGCTTCTTTTCAAACTCTCTGAATTATTCAAAGGTGGAATACAGGAAGAAAAAGCAGATGAATTACTGTTAGGAAGTACTCAAAGCAAGGAGCAATGCTATAAGGTATCATGCTTATTTTCTATCTTAGCAAAGTTATTCAAGGAGACACTGCCACTTGCTTGGTAACTGCTTCCAACACAGTGCTATCTGACAAACAAAACAGACCCAACTTAGGATTATCAGCATTCTAGCAATTCAACATTTTCTGCACAGACCCACTCTCGGAGAACAGTGCTCCCTAGAGCACTTGAAAATGCAGGGTCATCTTCAGAAATATGATCCGCTTAGACAAACAGGAATAAAACGAGGAGGACTACTCATGCCTTCTTCACTAACACTATGTAGAAGACAACTGCTGGCTTAGATGTCCCTTTTAAAATGTAAAACTTTTTATCTTCTTAAACCTTGGTATTCCTTTTCCCATACAGTCAAGTAAAACATGACAAATTTTCACAATTTTTCCCATCTACCCCTTAAACGGAAAGATCTGCACAGTTGGTGTTGGAGTTTATACTTGTATCCCTAGTCAAAGTATCAGGAATTTTTACTTGACAAGACTAGACAGCTGGATACTTTGTTTTAGAGGTACACAAGGAATTTGTGGAGATGCTGAAACCACGCAGCATGGCACAATGTTCCGGAAACTAAATTATGTACACTCATTAGCCCAAAACACACTTCTTGCGATGATCTCCTACATAAAGGGAAAAGGCAATCACATCCTGACTCAGCTTAAATTTAAAGACAAAACAAAAAGAAAACTTACTGTGTTTGCCATCGTCAGGGACTCCTCATCTACTGAAGGTGTGGTAGGCACTACTCTAGCACCTTCTGTGGACCCATTTAATGAGTTTTCCTAAATAAAACAATGAAATTAAAATAAATTCTATGCATCCAAAAAATTGTAAGCACCCTTAATACTGTAGTAATATCCATCTTACTCTACCCAGTCTAGCATAAGCAACAAATTTCTAAAAATTCAGAGTAATCAAATAAGGGAACGGAATTCTTGGTTGCATGGATTACACATCACATCAAAGGGAACAGCTGCACTATAACAACCAGTGTTCAATAAGATTACATTAAATGACAAATTTTACTAAAAATCAATAAAATGTGAAAGTGAATTGGACGTTATGTACTTACCATAACTTGGCATCTGTGTTGTCCATTTTCATTCTTCCTCATTGATGGGTCACAAACTTCTGATCCAACTTGGCAGCATTTTTCAGCCTTGGATCCCAGTCTCAAGCTACCCCCCCCTCTACCCACAATGCTCTACATCTTGCCTAGCTTCTTCTGACTGAGTTTGCTACCTTACTGCCTAATGGACATAGGGACAGAAACAGACAGAAAAATATCAGACTCAAACCAGGAACGTGAATGCGAACTATATAGTCCATAGATCCTCTAGGAGCAACTACTATACAGTCCATAGATCCTCTAGGAGTAACGAGGTTGGGAGGGAAGATGAGAAAACAAAAACACGAATGCCAAGTTATGGCAAGCACACAACTTCCAAATCTGACGACCTTTTCATTCTTCCTCACTGATGGGTCAGAGTCCCCAGCGGATATGCTGGACACTGCTGAACCAAAGGAAGCTCTACTTCTGAAGATGTTGAATTTACAATGTGTCACAAAGGTAGGAATCTGACCAAGTGGCCACTGCACAAATTTCATCAATCAACGTTCTGGAGGAAAAAGCACATGATGTAGCCATAGATCTAGTAGAATGGGCCCTAGGAGGGCGAGGCAATTCTAGAACATTATTTGAATAGATCAGTGAAATACAATCAGTAACCCATTTGGCCAGGGTAATTTTGGAGACTGCTTGACAGACAGTTACATGAAAAGGATTACAAATAGTTGGTTAGACTTCCTATACTCTTGTTCTATGAAGATACAAACGTAGCTGCATATGCACATCAAGAAGATGTAAAACATTCACCCTTGTTAGAAAAATTTGGGAAGAGACAATTGTATAGACTGATTAACATTATTCTATGTAGCTACTTTAAGGATGGAACGGTACAAAGGGACAACCTATTCTTATGAAAATTAATGCAAGGTGGTTTAGATGAGGCCTGATGTTCAGAAATTCGCTTTGCTGTTGTAACAGCTACCAAAGATAGATCTCCAAGGCAGGAATTTTCATATCACAAGCTTTTGCTTGCCCAAAAAGTATACTTCAAGGCCTGACACAGAAAATCATGAAACTTCAAGGAGAAGGATCTTTCATATGTCTAAACAGAAAAACCCTTTCATGAATGCCTTGCATAATCTGGAATTGGAAAGGAAACAATAATCATTCCCAGTGTGAAAGGTGGAAACAGCTGACAAGTGAAGTTTTATAGTGGAAAAAATAACTACTTCCTAAAAAGAGAGGTAAAAAAGGATGGTTGAAACTGGGGCTGAAAAGGGGTCAATATTCGCTTTGGAAGCACATATAGTAAACATTTTCCATTTGCTTTTGTAGAGGTTCTTAGCAGATGCTTTCTGGGAAGGTAAAACTATATCCCGAACAGGTGAAGCAAGCTTAGACCATCATACAATTACTGGAAGTGGAGAAACCATGTGGTTAGCTTGAGGGTGGAGAGACTGGGTAGTCGACTCTGACGGGTGAGACAGGAGTTCCTGGCTGGGATCCAGAATCCATGGAGGATATTTCAGGTGAAACCAGAGAAAGGGGAACTAAACCTGATGAGGCCAAAAAGGGGGCAATGAGGATGACGGAGCTCTTCAACCTACTGGCTTTCTACTGTAATTTTGGGATTAAAGGAAGTGAAGGATAAGCATAAATAAGATCAGGGGGCCAATTGAGAACTATAGAATCCCTTGTTGACTCCCCCAAAGGGGAAGCAGAGAGAAATACTTGCTGCATTTGCTGTCTTGGGGGGGGGGGGTAACAAAGAGGTCACAGCAAAATTTGCCTCGGTGAATAAAAATCAGATTAGCCACTGACTGACTGAGGGATCTCTCGTGAGGGGTCAAGATGGATCTGCTGAGTTCATCTGCCAAGAACACTGGATTTCCCAGGTATGTGTGTTGCAACTAGAAAGCTGTCTGAAGTTATTGCCCATTTCTAGATCCTCATGGCGAATCTGCATAAGGGATAACAGCAGGTTCCTCCTTGTTTGTTCATATCAGACTACTGACATTGTCAATATACACTGTAATAGTCCCAAAGGTGAGACTGTCCTGAAAGGCTTGCAATGTTAGAAGAAAGTACAGTTGAGTACCTAGCATAAATGTAGATGTTCAAGTGTATTCACTGTTGCAGTCATTACACTTGCGTTATCCTGCTGGCAGGCTACCCGCAGTCAGCCCGAGTTCCAAAGTCTAGGTCCGGCGTCGGCTGCTCTCGCCTCTTCCCTGACGTCAGTGCACCAGAGGTATAAAAGATGCAATAGACGCCATTTTCTTCAATTTTTCTTGCCCCAGATGTCAGGTGCCCCCCAAACAGGAAAGGTTAGAAAAAAATATGACAAAAAACATGCATGTCTGCCTCTTTGTGGTCTGACACCTGAAAGGACCAATTTTTTGAAGGCCAGTTTCTACTAAACCTAGGTGGTTGAACCTGTAAGAAATCCTTTACTGTCTGCATAGATTTTGCTTTATCCTCCATTTTCTTTAACACCTCTTCTGCCTTAACACCAAAGTATCATGCTGTAGTGGAGCATCCAATAATTTTACTTTAACATGTTCAGGTAAACTTTGTTCTTTCAACCAAGCATGCCTTCGAATGACAGAGCCTGTAACTGCGGCTCTGCGAGAAGCCTCTAATGAATCAAAACCACACTGCAGAGTATGCTTTCCCACTTGTTCAGCTGCATGCAATAATTCCTGCATTTCCTTGTTGTCAGGACTTTGAGTTTGTAAGCATTTTCTGTTTTAACAAAGACATGAGGTACTGCTGATATTTAAGCATGTGAAACTGGCAGTTTAAAGCCCTTACAGTTAAAGTAGCAGAAGTGTAAACATTTTTCCCCCCATCTATCCAGAGCTCTAGAATCCCTATCAGAGGGGACAGGGTTTTTTGCAGTGGAAGCCTTTGGGACCCTGAGAAATTGTTTCTGGGTCAGCAGCAGGGTTTTTATAAAGAAATTTATGAGAGTCAGGGACCCTGTAATACCTTGTCTGGCTTGACTGGTGCAGGGGGTAAAGAATCAGGAGACAGACTGGATTCAGAGAAAACATCAACAATATCAAGCACAGGGGGGATAGCCAGGGGCCTGCGCTGAGGCAGTAAAAGAAAGTCTGAGCCTTTTCTTGGATTCTGAATAATCCTGGCTCTCCCAGTGGAAATGCTCCCTCATGGTGTGCAGTGTTTCCCCAAAAGAATAACCCTCAGGTGGAGAGGCTGAAGGTACAGATTCTTCAGCATCAGAGTCCTCATAGGGAGGGAGAGAATAGCCCTGATCTAGAGAGGAATCAGAGGAAATAGAAACCTGGTCAGAGGAATCATAGTCAGTGTCTAGCCTAGGCCTTTTATCAGGAGGGGGATGGGAACCCTTGATCAAAGTAATTAAGTCTTCGGCCATTTTAAGCATCTGTTTCTTTGGCATGGATGACTGTCCAGGAGAATGCTGTACTTGTTTCCTTGTCTTTAATGGTGTCTTTGACTGTACCTTGGCTGCTGCAGAGGACTTAACAGCAAGCTGTGAAGGTCTGAAAACACCCTCAGAAGCTGATGCCTGCTCAGCAGCTCCGGACCCATCTGAGGGAATAGTTTCCATAGGCCCAATACCTTGAGTATCCGGAGGCCTAGTTGTCTCCATGTGGGAGTCTGATACGGCCTGTGGCTCTGAGGTAGCAGGTGTCAGGGACTGCGAAAGCGTCTCACTGAGAACCGGGGAACCGGCGACTGGCCTAGAAGAGGCTTCGTCGGTTCTGGACCGCGGATGCCTGTCCTTTTCCTTGTCTTTGCGTTTATGAATTCCGGTCGTCGGTTGTTCCGATGGCATTATATAGTTAAACCTTCGGCAAAAGTAATGTACAGCAAAATCAAACCGACGTTTAATAGTGCGTTTGTTGAATCTAGCAAAAAAACGACAACTAGTAACGTCGTGGTCAGGGCCTAGGCAAGGAATACAGTAAGAGTGAAAGTCCTTATGAGTTATTTGCTTCCCACAAGAAATACAATTGTTAACTTTTACTGACATTGGTCTGGAGCAAGAAAAAGTTTCCCCAATGGGGTACTTGGCTTTATTGAAGACTTCGGTTCTGAAACTCTATTTCGAAAATCTCAGGAGTCTGCCGACTGGCACTTGCGAACTGCTTTTGCTTTGGGCACCGCACGACAAGAAAGACTGAAGAAAATGGTGTCGGTTGCATCTTTTATACCCCTGGCACACTGATGTCAGGGAAGAGGCGACAGCAACAGACACCGGACCTAGACTTTGGAACTCGGGCCGACTGCGGGTAGCCTGCCAGCAGGATAACCCAAGTGTAATGACTGCAACAGTGAAACACGAACATCTGCTCTCTTTTCTAGGACATTAACATGCAATCTGGTCTCCGAGGAAGACCACATGCCATGGACCCTTGAGAAGCCCCCCCACCCCCAGTTGGGAAGAGTCTGTGGACACTGTGGCTGTGGGGGAAGGAAGTAGAAACTGGCTACCTAGGGACAGGTTGCCCAAATGGATCCACCATTGAAGATAACGTCTACAGATCGGAGTTAACTTGACAGGAACAGAACTGCTGGTAAAGAAAAGACCACCAAATAGCTAAAGTCCACTGGAGGATTTGCATACAAAAAAAAATTTGCAAAGGCAGCTACAGTGTGATGGCAGCCAACAGCTCATATCAATTTTGCAGGAGAAGGTACATACAAGTATGTCCTGCACTTGGTTTCTTAAAGAACTTATATGATGTGGAGGTAAAGAAGCCACTTGGTGTGTTGTATACCAGAAGGGTACAATAAATTCCAAATTTTGAACGGGAGACAGGTTTGATTTGACAAGGTTTATGGCAATGCCCAGGGATTTGAAGATGTGAAACAAGTAACCCCTGGCCTGAATTAGTTGATGCTGGATTCGGGCAATTAGAAGTCAGTCAGTCCAAATATGGAAACACCTGGAATCTTTTCAGTCTCAGGTGAGCTGCCACTACCAACATACATTTGGTAAACACCCTGGGAGCTATGGTGAGTCCAAAGAGCAGAGCTCTGAATTGGTAATGACTGGTTTCCAGCCTGAAGCACAGATACCTACAGAGTACATCCAATTCCAATCAAATTTGTGCAACAGCAGTAGAATGTACTGAGCCATAAATTTGACTTCTTTACATACAGATTTACACTGCTCAGATTCAGACTAGCTCTCCGGTCCCCTATTTTCTTTGGTATTAAAAAGTAATGAGAGTAAATCGAATATCCTCTTTGTTCAGTTGGGACCTCTTGGATGACATTTTTGCAGCACTTTTTGAATCTCTAGTGCCTGGTGCTCCCTCTGACTGGGTGGCACGTTGAGGAGTTACTTTTGTTCCACTGGAGGAGAAAGGAAAAAGTGAATGTAATAATCTCTGGATATTATGCTTGGCACCCAGGCATTTCTTGTCAGATTGGTCCAGGTGTACAGATTCAGTGAAAAACTACCTCTGACTACCTCCAAAGATTAACAGTTAGGCAGCACTTCAGGAGCGCTGATGGGGCTGATCAGAGAAGAGTTCTCTGAAACGCTGATTCTGCGAACCCCCTCTGCCTCTGGAGCGGCACCTACCATTAAAGCTTCGTCCTCTAAAAAAAGAATCCTCACATTGGTCCTGAAAAAACCCTTGGTATTTTCACAGCCATGTCTTCTTACTACCTCTGTTTCTGGAAAAGGTACACCGAGGGGTAGAAAACTTGATCCCCACAGAAGACAGGGTCTTTCCTCCTTGTTTGCTGCAAGTAAGAGTTTAACAGACGGCCCAAACAAAGAGGAAGTCATCGAAGGGGGCATTGACAAAAGATGCCTTACAAGGTTTCGCAAAGTCACCAAGTCTCATCCAGGCATGTCTAACTGCAATATCTATGCTGGCTGCCTGTGAGGTGCTTCCACGCTGTATGGAAGGAGAGCCTCATGGAGGAAATAGCCACGGAAGCAAGAGTAGCCAATTGGAGATATTTAAAGTCCTCATCAGACATGGTCTCTACAAGAGAGTTGGAAAGCTCGTTGACCAAATCTCTTGGCAAACGACTGAAATGTGCCAAGTAATTTAACAACCTCAGCACAAAGGTAGCAGAGGTGTATGCGCTTACCAAACTTGTCCATCGCTACAGACTTCCTGTTTGGCAGCTGGACAGAGGAGTTCTGTTCAACTAGCTCCTTTTTCATGCCTGCTGCCCACAATAATGGCAACACAAATACCTTTAGTCCAATGCAGTCCATCTTTAGGGGGAACAAGGAATTTGTCTGGGTATTAGTTCGATAGTGTCCGGCTCCTTCCAGGCCCAATGGGAAATAAGCCTGTCCATGGGGGAAGGCAGTCACCCAAGACGTAGATGGACCTGCTCCGAAAGCCTCCAAGAACACAGACTCATCAGGAGGAGGTTGGGCTTACCAGCCACCGTTTTGTCTAAGGATCTTTAACACGTCTCCAAAGAAGACATCATCTGGTGGTGATCATGGTGATCCTTCTTTCTTAAAGTATGCGTTTTTGGTGAGGGACTCCATCAGGGAGTCTGAGTGCCTCCCTCTTGCATGTTTTTTTTTTTTTTTTTTTTTTTTTGAAGAACCTCCTCCATGGGGTGTCCTGGGAGGTACCAGAAGAATGGGGGGGGGGGGATTCCTTTGGGGGGGGGGTCCTGGAAGCTTCTCGAGGCACAGTGACCTTGGACAGGCATGATGGATTCAGCACTGAGATCCAATGAGGGGTGAAGGGGAGGATAAGAGAAGTCAGCTCTCTCTGTGAAGAGAAAGCCCTTTCTACAATCTGGAAAGCAGACTGACCTGGAGACCCCCCCCCCCCCAAACTTCCTCGAGGGCAGACAGTCTCAAGGAAGAAAAGACAGGGACAACTCCTGATCCATATAGCCTCCAGATAGAATTGGACCGGAGCTGTGGAGGGCAGAAGCACCAATAGGAAGGGACAGATCTGAGAAGGCTGGAGCCAAACCTCCCTTCGCCAAATTTTACACCAATATCAGAGACCTGCTATGATCCGAATAAATTAGAGCAGGGCTGATCAGGGTAGCCATCTTAGTTAAGGAAGGAAGCTTCTCCGGATCAGACACGGACTCTCTTGGGTACCTAGGATCCTGGGAATCAGAGATCACTGGTCAGATTGGAGAAGGAAATTGAATACGTTTGGTGGGAAACCGCAAGGACCAGAGGGGATTGAATCGGTAGAACCCCCATCTGGATAAGAGTCTTGAGAAATCTCATCATCCATCAGAGAAACTCCTAGAGGACATGGATGAAGCTACAGAAGCAGGCCTCAAATGTTTTGAAGGAGTCTCCAGTAATTTAATGGGCAATGGTCAGAGTATACTCAGGAATTTGGATCCTAGCCGTCAGGTTCATAGTCCTAGGATTCGAGCTTGAAGTGGAAGGCCTAGGGGAGCTTGTAATGGTGAGATGATCCTAGTCGGATCTGAGGGATGTTTTGGATCCGAAGAGTAGAAGGTCTCGATCTGAAGTGGTCAGATCCAGGGTTTTAGCAGACTTGGGTGGAGGCTCCAAGGAAGCACTCAAGGTCTTACAAGGTTGCTTCCTGGGTGGAGGCTCCAAGGAAGCACTCAAGGTCTTACGAGGTTGCTTCCTGGAATATGAAGATCCATGGGGAGACAGTGGAGGTCTGAGTCCCTAGAGACAAGGAAGAGGATGCAGGAAAAACCCCTTTCAAAATAAGCTTGAGTCTGTGATCAGCAATAGCTCTTGGATTGGAGCCTTCACAGATATTACAAGCCGATCACAGATGTTCTGGCCCCAAACAATACACACATTTATGTGCATCTGATTGTGGAATTTTATATCCACAATCAGAGCAACGCTTAAAGCCTGACAGTTTATTATTATAAGTTCAGTCAGAGAGAAACACTTAACCAAAAATTTTAAACTAACTAGATTAAAGATCTCAAACACTAATAACTATCCTAACCAGATTAAATTATCTTTAACACTAACTAATGCACTACAAGTGCTAATGGCACTGAAACGGAGAAGAGCAGAAGCTTAAAAGGTGGTGGTGGTGGGGTACCGGCAGCAGCCCCTAATGCCTGCAAGAACAAAAAGGGAGGGGAGGACAGCTATACTACCAAAACATTGAAGAGAAAAAGGAAAAATTTCTCAAGAACTGGAAATCAGCATCTAGTTGCAATGGCGGCAAATGAGATCTAAGGAAGCTACGGAAGGTGTAGAGCATTGTGGGTAGAGGGAGGAGCTCAAGACTGGGATGCAAGTCTGAAAAATATGACAGTCGGATCTGAAGGTCAGATCTGTGACATCAGTGAGGAAGAATGAAAAGGACATCATCAGATCATTCAGTTAATTTTCCCCTACTTTACCACATCTGTTTCCAGTCATCCATTAGCCTGTCAATCTCTCGTCAATTTGGTATGGATACATATTTACTCTGCATGTATGCGGATGCTATGATAATGTTTGCTGTCTGAACACATGAAAGACCTGCAAATGCAAGGTGAAAGTACAGTTGTGTAAAAACTTACAGTAACAGTAGTTGATCGAAGAGATCACTGTTGTGGTACGCTGACAAATGAGATGTACCCTGCTCAGGATACTGAATCTGCCTAGTCTACAAAAGCTTACTCTCCCTTTCATGTCTGACCTATGACCTGTGCAGGACACTGTGCATTAATACCCAAAGGGACATATGGACATGAAGATCTTCACAACATTGTTGCTCCAAGAAAAAAAAAATGTCTGAGGATACCTCTTGGAAAAAGACCTCGGATAAAGAAAGATACGGGGAGTGGGTAGGACAAGGAAAAGGGGCCATGTCAGCCAAAGCAGAGAGAAAAAAAAAACCTGAGGCAAGGACGGAACAATATACTGCTCCAGTGCTCTACCCCAATATTTATTGTTATGGTCACTTGTTCAATTACAGAGTTCTTCACTAGCTTACTGTTGTAGCACTGCTGACAAATGACATGACTCCCAAAACATTTATGCTGACTTGGGTCCAGTATCCGTCGCAAAATGGATCTGGCAAAACCATCTCTGCATTTGAGAAGCATCACTCTCGATGTAATTTTAATGAATCCAGACCCCTGAAAAGGGGTTTCAGAATAGACAACAGCTCTAGCAGGGTGAGCTTTGACATGACCTTGGACAGATATTCGATGGAAGGAGTAGCAAAAAGAAAAATTAACAGAAATATACTGGGAGATGGCCTGTTCAGAAACTAGGAAGCCCATCTTTTTTTTCTATCAAAGGAAAAAAAATGGTCAGATTGCCTGATGGGATTTTTGTCTAAAACAGACATAGTAAAGAAGACCCCCCCACCCCCCCCAAAAAAAAAAAACACCATCTTGAGGGACAGACATTTCAAAGACCACCTTAGGCATAAAACAGGTATTAGTCTCAAGGCTAATTCTGACCTCACTGGGAGTGGGGTGGGGAGCACACAAAAGCTTGTAAAGGATATCCTTTTAGCAGATTTTAATACCAACATGAAGATTGCCTTCCACGTAAAGAACTTTAAATATACTGCAGGGGCTGACAAAAGGTGAGAAGGCAAGTATTTCCATGACACAGTTAAAGTCCCAGAGGAGGAAGAGGTTTTCTTGGAGGCCTGTTATGCAGGACATATTTTAGGATAACGTGAAGAGGGCAACCTACAAGTAAGCACGCTGAAACAGTCATCAGGTGCCCCTTGACGAAGGTGTATGCTAGCCATGAATTAAGAAGCTCACACAAATATTTGATGATGGGGTACCTAGTTGACAATGATCCTGTCCCACTGCAGCAGACAGAAAATATTTTTCCATTTAGAAATGAAAAACTTCCTTCTAGCAGGTTTTCTTGCCTGCTTTACTACCTGCAGAACATCCTAGAGTAAATGGGTCTGAAGACAATTAGAAACCTATCATACAAGCTATCAAATTCAGGGTTTCTAGGCTTGAATAAGAGAGACAGCCCTTTTGCTGTGTAAGCAGGTCCATCTTGAGGGTTAATTTGTGGTGGCTACCCTTGGCTAGATGAAACAAACAATGTTGTCAAGGCCAAAAGGGATTTATCAGCACCAACATTCCTGGATTGGTTTTCTGATCATTAGGACAGCCTTTAGAATAAGGAGGAAGTAGGACAGGAAAATCTCTTTCCATGAGATTGATGATCTTCCATGCATCCCAGCATGTAATTATGGAGCAGAACAATATGAGCAGTCTTTTCTGAGAACAGGTAAAAAGATTTGGGATGTTTCTCACTGATGGACTACTTGAAGGAAGGCTTCTCTGTTCAGCATTCATAAATGAAGGTCTGCCTTGGATTTGCTTAATCTGCCATAGAATTAATTTCTGATGGTATGCAAGTTGCTTGGAGAAAATGACTGCGGCAAATAATATCCCAAGCTATCTTGACCAACCTCGACAAAGAGGACTTTGTTCCCTCTCACTTGCTGATATACCGCATGACTGTGGCATTGTCTGTGTTAGGGCTTGCAATGGCCACGGGGCCCAGACATGAACAGTCTAAAGGGAAAATATAAGGGCTTTCATCTTCATGACTGTTTACGCCCATTTTGCTTGTTCCTTCATAACTACAAAAAACCTCCCCATGCCAGAACTGAAACATCTGTTGAGACCTTGTGGTGGGGAAAGTAAAAAGAAGGGGAATGCTTGGACTGAATGTTATCCGGTGTACTCGTCATCACTGGAGTTCTTGCATCACAAAAGGCAACAGAGGGACTGCAAAGGACAGTTGGTGGCACTGCTGTATCTCAAATCTATTTGAAATGCATACTGAATCTACCTTATATGGAATCTGGCAAAAATAAATCTGTACTGCTGATTCCAGGGTTCTCAGAATCTCTCTTCCATAGGTCATTTCTAGACTTGACGGGGACAGAAAGTAATGCGGCAAACTGGATTTTTCCTTTTTCCTGAGGGAAGGAAGCCATCATGAAGTAGTATCCAGCAGACACTCCAAAAGCACTACGCTCTGGGAAGGTTGAAGGGTGGATTTCTTCAGGTTTACAGTGAAGCTTAGATGAACATTAACTGCAGACTGCATACCCTCTGTACAGTCTTCTTTTAACTGAAGTCTGTATTAAAAAATCAACCAAGTGTAAATGTGGATCTCCTTGAGCCAGGCATTCTGTGAAAACTCTTGGCCTAGCAAAGGGACCAAAGGGCAAAGCAGACAACTGAAAATTTTCTGTGATTTGGATGAACAGGAATGTGAGGGTAAGCACATTTCTAATCAACGGTAACCAAAAAGCTCTAGGAAAAACAGAGTAAGGAATGCTTTGGAGAGTTATCTTGAATTTTACCTGGGTTGAATAAGTCCAGAATGGGTCTCCATGCCCCTTCTTTTCTTGGGCTTAGGAAAAGTCTGAATTTTTTTTTTTTTTTTTTTTTTTTTTAAGGTAGGGAGAGATTCTATGATCCCCTGATGAAACAGTTCAAAAGCAAGAGTGGAAGAACCAGGTACAGCTGGCATGAAGGCACCAGAGGAATACCTGCTGGAGTTGGAGATAAAGTCCAAAAAAAGTACATACCCATTTTGAATGCGGTTCAATACCAAAATGTGTGATGTTATTTTCCAAAAGTATTTTTTAAGCACTAAAAAGAATAATCCGCTGGTAAATTACAGTGAAAACAAGTGCAAACAGACAAAAAAAAAGGAGAAAAGTCCACTGTAAACCACGTAGCACCAAACTGGTCAGTTTAATATTCAACTTAGTTTCACTTAAAAAAGTGAAAAACAAAGTGAGGAGGATTTTTTTACACAAATATTTTTGTGAACGTAACATCTTATAAAATCAGGTTTCTCAGGTGCAGGTTGCGATTCAGCTGCCATAGATGAAGACAGGAAGGTATCATCCGAAGCCTCCAATACAGACAGAATTGCAAAAGGGTTAGGAATGCCAACGTGCAACAAATCATACTTTGTCACTGACGTGGCTTGCCTTCCCGTTGAAAAGCTACATAATTCTGTGAACAGCATCACCAAAAGACAGCTCTTAAGGGGAGTCAGTAGACAAACTGTCTTCTGCTTCTTACAAACATCCTGTGGGAGAATGAACAAGAGGAACAGACTAATGACTTACGATCAGACTCAACGAATCATCAGATTAGATGCATGGCTCTTTTTGAGGAGTTGTAGAAGAGAAACTGGGGTGGATAAAGAGCCATTCATGCTAAAAGCCCTTGAGAGAAGCTGAACCACTCCTGCTGGGGAGCCCGGTGCCTCGGATATAATCAGCTAAGTTTCTCCCTTTGTGGCTTTGATGGCAATCTGATCAGTTGGAGAAAATGTTCCAAAATCCTGTGCTTTGTCAGCCTCCTGAGGGGATCTTGACAAGGGCAGAAGGAGAAGTTGGGTGGTCTGCAGGCTCATCATGTACCGACAGACTGACTTTGAGCAAAAGAAACTGGAGTTTCAATCAGTTTTCTTGTGCTTCTTGCTCACCTGCTGAGAGATGTCTGAAAGCAACAACTCTGATGCAGTCTTTCCCTTGTGCTAGTTCCTTTAAACATTTACTTCCAATATTCAGCTTACGAGTAGGTAAATGGCTCGTTTGTTTTAGGAACAAAAGATTAACAAAAAGGACACTCCTTATAATTATACTTAGGTCCTAAACAGAACAAACACTTCAAGTGACCATCTTACTTACTCTAACTCTTTGTTTTAATTTATTTGGGATATTTTGCTGTCACCCTAATGATAATGGACATCAGCTGGGTATAACAACCCTGTGTTTCTTATGCTTGGTCAAACACTCTGCTTATGCTATGCTGACGAGGTCATAAGGCCGAAATATGCATATCCATAGCTAGTGGGGTTTGGCTTTATTGGTCTGAAATTGTCCACTAAAACGACTTCAAATGTAAAAGTCATGGGCAATCAGAATCACCATATGGCTGAAACACCTGATGTTCATAAGGGTCATTTGCATATATCCTATATGCCTCTGTTACAGGAGGTTTGGGAGGTCACTCATTGGAAGTTCTAGCTTGGCTGGAGTTTATTTTTTTTTTGTGACTATCTTACTTGAAATTTGCCAACTATGGCTTTATTTCTCTATAGTAATTTCTCAAAAAAAAAAAATCAGTACAAGAGGAAGGGTCCCCCAAAGGGGCACTTAGCTGCCCACAATGAATGCAACTGGCACAGGCTACATCTGAAACCATGACAACAGATGGTCTTCCTCATTGAGAAAGCTGTGAAAATCTCCACATCCCTTAGGTACTAGGCACCTACTCTTGTGCTTAGACTGTGCTTGAGAGCTGAGGGGAAGTAGCTTAAGCTTTTGTAATCCCACTTTTAGCAATACTGCAGTGATCTACTGAAGAATGTCTACAAGGCTTTCAGTTTCCTCTGCTTTGTCTGTCGACAGCAGCTAGTACATTTAAGGAGTCCACTGATGACTTCCTAAAAAGGTAGTACATTTACCTTTAAAGAACCCATTAATTTCAGCTACATTGTCTTGGAATACTTCAGTTTAAGACACAAATGGAGGTGAATAAAATGTCACATTTATGCATCATTTCCACTGTGCAAACTTGGATGGCCAAATTAGGATCCTGAGGACATGAGGTAATCACAGATCACTTATGCACTAGTCCATCCAGACTAAATTTGCAGAAACACTGAGTCTAGCCCCTGTGGTATCTAATCACCACCAATAGTACCTGCTACTTCACAGGCAGCATCTTACCCATATCTACCCCTCCCATTCTAGACAACTTGCTTGAAAAAGTTTGTACAGGACTTGAGATATTTCCTGAAAGACAGAAGTACCAGAATTTTTTAAAACTGTCAAATATTTTACTAAGACAGACGACTATCAGTAAGCTTTAATGATGTTTATAAGACATACCTGCAAGCATACCTCTTAGAGCAAAAAATCTGGACAAAGCCTAAAATGATGGGGGGACAGATTTTAAATATTGTTCTTACAAACTTAGAAGGTTGATAGAATAACATATTTTGAATTAGCATTAATTTTCTGAAGGATGTGGAGTATTAAAACACAAATGTTTGTCATTTAATGACTCCAATCCTCAGCTATTTGCCAGAAAAGTACAGATTTTAGGAGAAACGCACCAAAAAATGAGGCAAAAACCTGGACGTTCTGCGAAAAACTGTACAGTTGAGAGGTATGCCTGCAAGTTCTTATTCTAGTTTAGCAACGAAAAAATAAGGTATCTGGCAAAAGAATTGCAGATAACAGAATATGCAGTCTCCCCTGAGCTGTTAAATATAAAAGAAAAAAAAATCCCAAAACATTTACTACACTTTAGCTGTGAGATATTATATGAATGAAAGAATCTTTCACAGATGTACATAACGAGATATTTTCATTTCTGACACATTAACAAATGTCAGATACACTGTACCACTTCTCTAACAGATCTGAATAATGCACAGAATTAAAAATGCATTAGATTTGCAAAGTAGGATCTACCTAATTAAAACTAGGTAAGTACTACTGCAGCTAGTGTTACTTCCCATTTTCCACCACAAACGTTTGATCCCAATACAACTACAGAAGTTATCCTCAAAATGAATGCCTGACTTAACATGGTATTTAGAAGTAGCACCTGTGCAAACAGTACCAAACAAAAAGAATTCTGAAAATATGAACATTGTGTATTATTCACTAAGCCACTAGAAAAGAATAAAAAGTCAATAAAGAATTGAAGGAAGGTAGGACTTCCTGCAATTACAGTATTACATCTGTTAACTTTCCTGTTACTCTGGCCTACTTAGCAGTACTGTTTAAAAGCTAAAATGGGTAAGTGCTCAATTTTAATTCATACACTGTTCATGGCAAGTCACGAATGCATAGTCTTCTAAAAATGAAAGGGCCAGTAAAATTGATCTTGTATTAAAGATAAAAATATTAGAAATGGACAATTTATTTTGTGCAACAATCCAAGTAGTAAAGCAGTTTACATGCCTTGCATAACTCTGGATATTTCTGCTGAAATTTTTTGATGCATTTTCAGTACAGTTTCCAATGAAGCACAGCTTACGACTACAGGTGCCTACGTACAATATACATATGCAGGCCCTTGTATAAATATATTTCTCTTGTGCAGTACTGCATTATGTGCTGAACATTTCTATCTACATATGCCTGTGTACCCCCCCTCCAAAAGTAATTAACTGTAGTATGGACACAAGCTCACGTCACAGATCAAATGGTCAGAAGAGAGCACTTACTTCCTCGTACTTTGACTTCTTGGGTGTTTCATCCACATACGGAGAAGGCGATCTTTTGACACCTGTGGGACTAGGGGTTGTTCCTGTGATGCTTCCAGCAGGTTTAGCTGGCTGGTTTATAATGCGAGTAGAGGATACTACTCTATTAAGTTGAGGTTTCGGTGATGGGGTACTCCTAAGCTGTAATGGAGGAATACTTTCACCTGGTGTCCCTGAGTGAAACAAAAACAAAAAAAAAAATAGAAATTATAGCTCACTAAAAACTGATTCTGTAGCCTTCACTATTCATTAAGATGGATCTTGTACTGAAGTACCAGAACATAAAAAAAATATACATATTTTAAAAAATTTCAGAAGATGGTGGTGGCAAATGCTGTGGACTACATGTGGCAAACATACATATCAGTATGTAAAAAAGCTGTCAAGTAACAGATGGCAACTCCACTCCTCAATTTAATTTACTGGGAAAAGAATGCATTAAAATAAAGGCCATCTGAATGGAGTTTTTATGCAGAAAAAAAACAATGAACATTCTGCTAAAAAAGACAGATTTGTGGGACAACATTCAAGCTGATGTTCACAGCAAGTGTTTAGCAGATGGGAAATCAACAAGACTGAGTGCTAGGTAGTACACACGCTTCTCATAACAGAGGCATCATACTTGACAAGTAACAAAACAGCTCTCAAGAAGCACTCAGAACCTTACAATTACATCAGAAAGGTCAAAATAAAGACAATCTCAAACTAAAGTTTACTCTAAATCATGGTATGTAACAATAATCATAAAAGCATATATTAGGGGACAGTAATTACTAGAAGTATAACACTACAAGAACCCCAACAATATCAAAATGACTATCACACATTATTATTGCTTATTTTACCTAGACCAATGAGACATGTTTACCTGTTCAAGATGCAAACACCCAAGGAAAAAAAATACTAAAATCTCTCACACCATGCTTCCATTTTTCTGTTATCCAGAACACTCCAAAAAAAAGGCAGCAAAAACATGATGAATCATACCACACAAAATAGAATGCACTCAGGGTAAATGCAAAGTTAAAAGCGAGAAATGTCAAGAGTACAAAGCTGCAGAGTACATGGAGTCTAGCCATTCATTATGTCCTTTTAAACGCATTGTAAGATGGAACAGAAATAAATTTCTACTCTGGAAAGGACAGTAAAGTAAATACATACATATATACAAAAAAATGAGTGGGGATGTTAACGATGAGATGAAACCAAATATGACATTAATAAAGTCAACTTCTGGATAAGAAAAGGCCAGTCACAATATAATTCACTTAGATGCGAGTAAATTATTCTGAGCTAGTGGCTCAACTGCAAATGCTTCAGTCACATGAATACAATAATCTAGACCACCACTGTAAACCCCAGTCTCGTCTCCCAATCTCTCCATTCCCTCAAACTATTAACTTCATAACTTCTGGAAAACAGAATTCAAAGCTGGTTTCCCACATCATTTTTCGGCCTGGCCATCTTCTAGGTTTCCAAAAACACTCATTTGTATGGCTTCTAGAAATGTATAAACTTGCAGGCTTTAGCCTACAAATTAACCCAAATGCATGCTTCTGGCACTGTGTTAGAGTAATATGCTTGTCATACACGTCTTTAGTTCCTCCTCCTTAACTGAAATAGTCTGCACGTTTTGAATGAATTCACCAGCTGTAACCCTATGGATCCCCTTCATCAAAATGCACAAATCTGTGAAGCTGTGCACCACCCATCACTCTCTCACACGAGAAATCACCAGACAACTTGAACCCATTTTCACAGCTGATGTGCAAAGTCTACTCCAAAAGCCTCAAACCAGAGCTCTGAAGCGCCACAATCAAATAGCCTCATAGATGACTGCATACATCATGGAACTTTCCCACAAGTTAAAGAAAGCTTTCTATTTTTCTCTGCAGTATATTTTCTTTGCTTCCCAACTCATTTTCTATGAAGCAATTAGCAAAACACCTTACTGAAACTCAGGAAGATGACATCCACCACGTGGCTGTGATCTACCTGCACAATGCCAGAGTCATAAAGCCAGGTACCTTCCACAGTGATCATCATAAAAAATAAGTTATGTCTTACCATAACGTTCCATCTGAGTTGTTTCATCTTCGTTTATTCATTACTCTTGGGATTCGGTTCTGACCTCTGTACAGAGCCAGCCTTTTTTTCAACTCGCGTCAGCCACAAACCTCTCGAGTTAAGATTTTACCCATCATGCCCTTCTCCCTGTTACCTCAGATCTAGTTTGCAAGTTGGAAAAATGAAGCAGAGACTACCTCTGGTCAGACATGGCCTAACAACTGGAAAGAAGGACAAATGAAATCCACCAGAAACTTTCGAAGGGGAAAGGCGGGTAGGTCGTAATGAATAAACGGAAGATGAAACAACTCAAATGGAATGTTATGGTAAGACATAACGTAATCTTCGTTTATTCCTTACTCTTGGGACAGAGTCCCCAGCTATCTTGTTCCCTTGGTGGCCCTATGGAAGGACATTCCAGAGCACCATAGAACCAAAAGAAGCTCTGCCTCTGGAGGCCAAGTCTAACTTGTAATAAGCAATGAAGGTACGAGGCCTAGCTCAGATTGCAGCTGCACAAATGTCAAAGATGTTCTCGCATGGAAGGCTGCAGAAGTTGACACTGATCTTGTAGAGTGGGCCTTTACTCTGCCAGGTAAATGGATACCATTCTTGCCATGAAAGAAAGTAATACAATTTCTCAACTTAGTGGCTAAAGTAACTTTTGAAACTGGACAACCTAGTCTGGATTCAGAAAAGGCCAAAAACAGCTGGTCCGAATTCTGTTAAATTTAGTCCTGTCTAGATAAAAAACAATTTGTCTATGTACATCCAATTTATGCAGGCAATATTCCCCTCTGTTAGAATGACTAGGAAAGAACACTGGCAAATCAATAGTCTGACTGATAGATAACTTGGAAACTACCTTGGGCAAGAAGGTCAGACTGGTCCTTCATGAAACTCTGTCCTTGTGAAAGATGAGGTGGGGGGGTTGATAGACAAGGCCTATAATTCAGAAATATGTCTGGCAGAAGTAATAGCAACTAAGAACAGTGTTTTCCATGACAGATATTTTAGATTACAGGTAAATGCAGGCTCAAAGGGAAAAGTTGTCAACCCTTGAAGGACTAAGGCCAGGTCCCAAGGTTGAACAGGTTCTCTGAATGGAGGTTTTAGTTGGATTACGCCCATCAGAAAGGTCTTACAAAGTCTGTATGACATTATGGAAGAGCCCTGGAAGCCATTATGAAAATTAGAAATCACAGCCAAATGAACACAACTGTGGAGGCTGCTACCCCCGATTTAAAAAGGTCTGAAAGATATTCTAGCACAATAGAAACCGGGTCTGTAAAAGGGTCCATTTGTTTATCTTGTAGCCAGAGAGAAAACCTCTTCCATTTGCTGCGGTAGAGTAGTCTGGTGGATGATCTAGGAGAAGCAATCAGGATGACACGCACAGGGGAAGATAGATCATGCTGCCTGGCAATCATTGGAAGTGGATGAGCCAAGCTGTCAGTTTCAGGCTGGACAGGTTTAGATGAACCAGATTCTGCAGGTGAGAGTTCACCTCTGGAGTTGGACTGAGAATCCATGGTCGAGGCCACAAGAAGGGAAACCAAACTTGTCGATGCCAATATGGAGCAATGAGGGTCACTTTGCTCTTTCTTGAGGAACAGGGGGAACGAAGGGGTATTGCAGACATGAGGGCCAATCGTGGACTAAAGCATCTCTCGGTGACTGCCCCCAAGGGGGGATCAGGGCAAAGTAGTTGCTGCACTTGTGATTGGACGGGTATGCAAATAGGTCGCAACAAGGTTGGTCCCAGCGGTCAGAGACCACTCATGAGGTTGTAGAATGCATCTGCTCAACTTGTCTGCTATCATGTTGGCGCTCCCAGGAATATGCGTTGCTATCAGAAAACGGTTGGAGGTTATCACCCATTGCCATATTCTCATGGCTCTTGACAGAGTGGGTATGATCTGGTTTCCCCTCGTTTGCTGATGTATCAGACTACTGCCATGTTGTCTTGACTGAAATGCAATAGTCCCTGATGGATCGATTGGAATGCTTGCAACGCTAGTAGCACCGCCCTCAGTTCTAGGACATTGATATGCAGATGGGCCTCCGTCTGTGACCAAGTGCCTTGGACTGTCTTTCCCTGAAAGAGACCCCCCCCCCACTCCATCAGGGAGGCGTTCATGGTCACTGGGGCGTTGGGCTGATGAGGGGTGAAGGGAACTGGTGAGGGTTGTTTGACATCCAACACAGCAAGTCCTGTCTGCAAATCTTGGTTATTCGAATCGAAAAAGAAAAGGGGTGCTGGGATAGCTACCACGGAGTAAGACGCAGCCACTGGAGAAGCCTCATGTGTAGCCTTGCTAGAGGGACTACAGTGATGGAGGCTGCCATCGATCCAGCAGTTGAAGAATGGATCGAGCTGAGGCTAGATTTTGTGAAAGTATTGCCTGAACCTGTTCTTTGATCCTCTGAATTCTGTGATCTGGTAGAGAGGCTGTACAAGTCATTATGTCCAGAATCACTTCAATGTACTCTGAGCGACTCGGAATAAGGTTTGACTTCTTCCAGTTTATCGATATTCAGAGCTGCTGTGCAGTGTTTAGGGTGCAAGTCAAGGCCTGATCCAGTAGACATCTTGTTGGGGCAGTAATGAGCCAGTCGTCTAGGTAGGGAAACGCCTAGAATCCTTGAAGCCGCAGGTGAGCTGTGACTATTGCCATGCACTTTGTGAACACATTGGGGGCTGTAGAGAGTCCGAAGGGCAGTACGCAAAACTGGTAATGACTGGCTCCCGCCCAGAAGTGAAGATATCTTCTTGAGTACTTTTCCACCTTATATGTGGTAGTACACGTCTTGAAGATTTATGGAGCACATCCAATCGTCTTTCCAAATGTATAAGTAAAGACTGAACAGTGACCATCCAGAATTTTTCTGTCTTTAAAAATTTGTTTAGGGCGCCAAGATCCAGAATTGGTCTCCAGTCCAGTCTATTTTGGCACCAAAAAGAATCTTGAATAGAAGCCGGATCCTGTCTGGTCGGGGGGGGGGGGGGGGGGGACTGTTTGAATGACTTTTTCAAAGCAGCTCTGATATCTCTATAGCTGCGGCTTTCCTTTCATTGGGTGGTACGTCGGGTAAGCTTCTGGGTAAGGGGGGAGTAAATAAGAAAGGAATATGGTATCCAAGCATCTGTGGTTATGGTTTGCCAGGCAGAAGGGTACAAGGAAAAACGACCCTCGACTACTTCCAGGGGAAAGCAATTGGGCTGCTCCGCAAAAGCACTGATAGGGCTGCCCAGAGAAAGATTCCCTGGAACCCCGATTTCGCGGACCTCCATTAGAACCCCCCCCCCCTGCTTCTAAGGGAAAACTCATCCTGAGAGTCACGGAAAAGACCCCCCCCCGAGACTTTTTGTGCCACATTTTCCCACTCTTCTGATTCCTAGAATAGAACTGCTGAGGAGAAGATCAACTGACACCCACGGCAGATAGGGTCTTATCGTCCTGTTCACATCTGTACAATGTATCTTTTACCTTGGAGTCACACAAAGTAGTTGTCTCAATAGGGGCATTAAGGAAGGAAGCCTTGAAGGGATATGCAAAGTCACAAAGGTGCATCCAGCCATGGTGTCTCATGACTATGCCTGCACCCTGCGGCTCTCACCGCTCCCTCAGTAGTGTGTGATATCAAACACACTGAGGAATTGGAAACCGATTCTAGGGTCACTGAGAGCCCATCTTGTCTCGGACCTCATCAGAAACTGCTCCTGCCACGGTCTCAGAGTTCAGACACCAGGTCTCTCTGTAGCCTTGTGAACTGTGCCAGGTAGTTCAAGAACCTAACAGCAAAGGTCGATTATGCTAAAACTCGCTTCCCTAATCTGTCCACCGCCCGGGAATCCTTATTGGGCGGGTGAACAGCTTGGCACTCCTCTGCCACTTCCTTCTATGTACTGGCAGCCATCACCATGACGTCTGCTAGGAGACCTTTCGACCAATGGGGGGGCACTCTTCTGGGGGGAGAAAGGATTTTGTCTGGCCTACGAGGTATGGCCTTCCACAGAGTCCAGTGCCTTCCATGCTCACTGCACGGTGAGCTTGACAAGCTCATCGGCAGGTGGGGTAATCTAGGAGGTAGGGGGCCGGGCAAGTAAAGCCTGCAGGAACACAGACTCCTCTGAGGAAGGGTTAGAGGACTTCCATTCACCTCTCTGCTTTAAAATTTCGAGGATGTCACCAAAGGAAACCTCATCAGAAGGTGAACGTGGGGACTCCTCCCTGTCATCGTAATCTGTCTCTTCGGTCACTGACTCTTCCGTGGAGTCCATGTGCTTCCTCTTACACGTAGTCTTGCGGTGGACTTTCTCAGTAGGAGACTCCGGGGAAAGCTGCAAGGACAGGGTCTCTAGGGGGAGAATGGCCAGAGACTCTTGCGCCCAGAGTCCAGGGGTTGCGACTTGAGACAGCTGAGGTTCAGAGGAAGTAGTAGTCTCTGACAGAGGTGGCCGAGAAGCAGCAGCCAGTGTCCTCCCCAAGCCAGGGAAGGTCAGCCCGCCTGAGGAGGGATGCCTCGAAACCTCCACAGAGGTCAAAGGTGTATAGGCTAGAGTCTGTGGAAAAGGGTGATCAACTCCAGAAAGGAGAGAGACCTTTAAAGGTGCAAGAATTCCTCTGGCCAAAAGCAGCTGGTCTATAAGGCGCACCACATCATGTTCAGAAAGGCTTCTGGTAGACCTCATTGAAAGCCCTGAAGGGCTAGCACGACCACTGAAAGAAGGTGTCTGAATAGGTAACGTCTGCACTGAAACTGGCGGTAATTGTATAGTCTACGCCACTAAAGCCGGCGCAGAAACGGTATGCACCGAAATAAATGGTCAGGAAGATTCTTGCACCGAGAACGGTGATGCCAAAATTGGAGTTGTCTGCACCGAAACCATCGGTGCCAAAAAAGCCTGCACCGAGAAAACCGTTGGCGCAGATGTGTGCACAGAGAAAACCGTTGGCGCAGATGTCTGCACCGAGAAACTGGACAGTGCCGAAGGAGTCTGCACAAAGACTTCAGTCAGTGCCAAAGATGACTGTGCCGATATGCCATTCGGTACTGAGACCGTCTGCACTGAACTAGTCGGTGCAGTAGTAGTCTGCACCATGAAGGCTAAAGTCTGTGTCGAAAGCAACGGTGTAGAGGGACCAGCAGACATAATCGGAGACAGAGTCAAGTGAGTTGATGCCGAAGCAGCCGCTGGCACAGACAACTCTGACAATTTAGCCTTTTTATGTTTCAATTCCTTAGGGTATCCAGAGGGAGACGATGGAAGAGACTTGGACCTTTTATGTTGTTTGAAAGGAGGAGAAGATTCCTGCAACCCAGAAATAGCCTCGCAGAAAGAGGTCTTAAGGAGACCCTTTAGTACTAGTTTATTTTTACGTTTGTTCAAAGTCCTGGCAGAAAAACCTTTACAAATCTGACAGGGCGATTTCACTGTGAGATGAGGCACGCCCAAACACTATACACATAAGTCAAGCGTGTCAGAGTGAAGCAGTTTGTGTCAGCACTCCAAACACCTCAAAGCCTGGACTCCCTTTCTTCTCAGACATTATATCCACAAAATATTCAAAAACTAGGCGCACACACACTGCAGCAAGACCCACGTGAGGACGAGGAAAGACTACCAACAAAGGTAGTAGAAGATACCAAAAAGGTACAGGTAATAAAGAAAAGGAAGATACGACAGTCGAAAAACTAAGAATTCTGTGAGAAAAAAAAATCAAAAAAATTATCAAAATATACACTTAGCTGGAGAGGAACAGCTCAACACAGCTGAACAGCAGCGTGGCAAACTAGATCTGAGGTAACAGGGAGAAGGGCATGATGGGTAAAATCTTAGCTAGAGAGGTTTGTGGCGGACACGAGCTTGAAAAAAAGGCCGGCTCTGTTTCGAAGTCGGAAACGAATCCCAAGAATAAGAAATAAACTAACATTAACAACATCAGATCCCTCCTTTCTCCATTTCCTACAATTATGAGTGTCTTGTCAACTGTCGCCATCTCTTTTGGTTCAATGCCACTCCTACCTTCGACAATCATGCCCTAATGTCACAAGTCTTCTCCCACACAATCCATTCTTCTCTGCTGGACACACCTTTTTCTCTTGCCGCCTTCTGGCTTGTCCCATATCTTTGCCAGACCGTAATCTTTTCTGCACATGTGCCCAAACCACCATCATCTGTTCTTGAATCTGCAAATGGAGCTACTTTGGCTTCTGCTCTTATGTTCATAGTGTGCATCCTATTACTCATCTCGGGCTCTTCATCGCCATTATCTCTAACTTCAACTGCTCTGCCTTTACTGCCCAGGTTTCTGTACTATACACAAAAGTACTGGTCACACTGGTGTTTTGTACACTTTGCTATTCAGCATCTTTGGCATTCTTCTGTCACTATGTGCCAGTTGGCTGCAACCCCTCTGATTCTAGCTTTGACCTCCTCATTCAGACTTCTCCTCAACCACTCCTCCTCCAGATACTTGAATCTGTTTACTTGTTCCACTATTTTCCCTTCTATCTCAATTCTCAGCTTCTTCTGATTTCCTCCATTTGCTGCCATTACAACAGTCTTACCTGTAGTAGTCAGTTTCCATCCTGTGTGCCTTCGGTTTTGCATTCTATTCCCCAATCCTTTCCTAAAGTTTTTGTTCACAGGATGCCTGTAATGCCACATCATCTGCATACAGCAAATCTGTTGATCTGTCCCATCTGACCTGTTGTTGATGCAGTTCATCACCAGTATGGAGATCAACAGACTCTGAGATGAGCCCCGATGCACACCCACTCCCATGGGGAGCCCCTCAGAGTCTGAATACTGTTTGTACTCAAGTCACTGGTTCCTTGTACATAGCCTGCACTAATTCTATCAATGTTTCCAGGATTTCAAACCACCACAGAAGTAACCAACTCAGCCTTCTTCTAACCTCTTCATATGGCTTCTCCAAGTCTAGAAATGCCCAGGTGGACTCTGATCACCTCTGTCTCACTGCAAACATTGGGTGAGTTGTGCTGCATCCTGATCTGAATCCAAACTGCTCATCTCCCATCTTAGTTTCTACTTCACTGCACATTAATTTATCAATCACCCTTCTCTAGAACTTTTGTGCAGTGTGATAAGAGTTTGATACATCTGTGCAGCAGACAGTTGCTTTTGTACACACTGGCACTAGTAAGCTTATTCTCCAGTCATCAGAGATATACCTTTATATAACTTTCTCCATATTGCCAAGAGTAACCTCAGGAGTCATTCCACTTCATAACACCAAACATCTTGATCACATCTGCAGTGACCTTGTCAGTCTGCAGCTTTCCCTGACTTTATTTTCCTTATTCTTACAACTTCTAGGGTGGGCACCTCTTTATCTTTCATCATAGGATGCATTCGGGCCAGTACAGCTTCTGTGAGGTGTTTTTCATTAAGAAGCTGCTGAAAGTAATCCTTCCATCTGCCTTTGATGTCTTGTGGTTTGGTGAGCAGGTTGTTGCGGGTATCCCTTATGAAGGGTGCCTGACTATTATCTATATCCCTCTGCCTTGAAACCCAATAGTTTCCTTGTGCCATCTCCTGTACTACTTCGCAGAAGCTGGTAGAATCTTGATGTCTTGGTTCTTTGCTACTGTCTGTTAACCAACCAGTATTCCTTCTTTGCTTGATCAGTCTTTTATACCTCCCACTTTTTCCTACACTCCTTTCTTTTTAATGACTTCCTAGACTTCTGCATTCCACCACCAGCTTTCCTTAAGCACCTTGCTTCCGTACCTGGCATGGCCACATACCTGTTCTATTGTCCTTGCGTATACTGTTTTGAGGAGCTGCCATACAACTCCTATATGCACTTCTTTCTAAGGTGTCATAGCCCTAAGTAATTCCTTGAATACTTATGCTTTCTCTCCGGTAAGCTTCCAGGTCTTCGGCCTAGTCTCTGTTGACATTAGAGCCTTCTCTGACCACTGCTTGCAGATGACTGTGGCAACCAGTGGTTTATATTGTGGGCCAACTGTTTCACTTGGGAAGATTTTGCAATCAGTGATTCTACCCCAGTACCCTTTCTTTACTAGCAGGAAGACTACAAGAGTTGCATGCTGGCCACTCTTGTATGTGATTTTGTGAATACCTCTCTTGAACCATATGTTGGCCACCATTCAAGCCATTTGACAAACCGAAGTTTAGAATGGCTTCTTCTTTATTCCTGTTGCCCCACCCAAGTCCACAAACCCAGTTCTGTCTACCTAATATGTTCATTCATCACACATTATCAGCACCAATTCAGGTTGTTCTGCTTTACCTAGTAGGTCCTGCAGCTGCTGTTTGAATACACTCTTCCTCAATCATAATCCTGCTGTGAGTATTAGTGCCCTTTCCTTACAGTGGAGTCCGATTGCCATGAGTCTAGCCAATACTGGTAATACCACTCAACATCTTCCGAAACCTCTCCCTCACCACAATTCCTACATCATTTCTAGTCTGTCCCCCTCCTGAGTAGTAAACTATAGATGCCAAGTAGTTCTGAGGCACTGACCTCCCAATCTTGGATCCTGGATTCAAAAAAATATCTAGCCTTCTCCTAACTATCATGCCATCCACTTCCTGTTAGTAAACTAATTTTAGCGATCCGTAGTTCATGTCTGACAGGTTGACTGATTTTACATCCAACTTTCACTCAGCAGAGCTATCCCAGGTAACCAACCCAAGATGGGCTACTGGACACTGGCCTGCCAGCAGTTGACTGACCCTGGGCTGCTGGGCTTTACGGCAGGCACACACCGCCCCGTTAGCATGGGTCTCCAACGTAGGTCAGTAGGTTGTATCCTCAGACTTATCTCTGGCAAATACCTTTGCCCATATCTGGTGACAGTCAACATGACTGAATCACCTAGGGACAACTGTCAGTCCAAATTGCTAACCTTGAGAAGGTGTGTAGTCGGTGATCCATGTTCTACCTAGAGGATACTGCGCATCTCAGTTAATGCTTAAAGTTGTTGGTCTATACAACTCTTCCACCAATAGGACACACTCGAGTCTGTGCTGCTGCCGAAAACTCTCTTCTTTGGTAAGTCTTAGGTGGAAACGATCAGTATGTTTTAAGATGGTGGGAGGAATCCCACAGAGATGCAGTCATAGCCTGCAAACTCCATTCAGGCATTGTCCAAAGGTCAAGATAAGCCTTGTAGCTTGTGCATGGGAGGCGAGAACCTTAACCATTATGCCAACTGGTCTGCAAGGACCATGTATCATAAGAAAGCTCAGCAACCTTTACTTGGTTTATCTATTACCTTCTCCTCCACCTATGGCATGCTAACTGCCCCACTACTCTATGATCTGCTTAAGAACACAAATACCATGGTGGCTTTCTTCTGGTTACTTAGCACAATTTCTCTCCAAAGGGTATACTGAATGAACTCATGAAAAGTGTCAGTCAGTTGTTTCTATAGTACTACTGGGATACAATTTAGGCTAGTGGCCTTTTTCATTCTTAAATTTAACAAACCCTTCATAACCTCTCTCTAAAAGTTTCCATCTATACATACTCTCCCTTCTCTTTCTCCTATAAACACCGTACAGCCATTGCAAGTAGCTCAAACTGTATTAAAAATGTATTACCCAAGTTGTAACTCAAACACATTACAGCATGAATTACGCATTACCCAAATCAAAATTAACTAGGATACTTTGAATTTGTACCTTTTCCTTATTAACATAACTGAAAATGACAAGTTATGTACCTACCATAACGTTCCATGTTAGTTGTCTTCTTATAGGTTCATAGGTTCATACTAGGCTATCTGCCCTAGGGCATTTATAAGCCTAGCCAGAGTGTGTGTGGCTTTCACCACCCCTTAGGATGAGAATACTATACCCATTAGTTTGCTGTGCCTCTGTCCAGCAGTGATACAGAGATGATTCCTGGGGTAAACCTACGATCTCCCATCCACTCGTCAAGATTTCTCTTGAACAGAGTCAGTGAGGGGCTCTGCCTCACATGGACTGGGATTCTGTTCCATAGTGTAGGGAGTCTCTGGGTGATGAATCTGTCCCTCCAGCACGTCCTATTTATATCCGTGTTGAGGTTTAAGTCTCTTGCTCTCGTGGCTCTGGTGGATTTGGATTTTTTTGAGATGGAGCATGTCCATTAATTCCGGGTTGGACATGGCCTTGTATGTCAGGCACAGATCACCTCTGAGCAGACGGTATGCGACTGAATAGAGCTGGAGTTTCTTCAGTCGGGCATCGTATGACATATGTTTAAGCCCCTTTATCCTTTTGGTGAGGAACTTTTGGGGTCTTTCCAACTGCTGCAGGTGTCGGGTAAGGTACATTCCGAATGGGGCGTTGTACTCAATCATTGGTCTGATAAGTGAAGAGTACAGTGGTACAATGACCTCTCCTGATCTGGATGTGAATCCCTTCATGATCAGGTGGGCAATGTAGAAGGTCTTCCTAACCACTTTGGCAATGTGAGTGTCAAAGAGAGGTTACTGTCAGCTTGGGTCCCCAGGTCCCTGATAACTTCTTCCGTGTTTAATGGATTACCACCTATGTGGTAATTAGGGGTTACCTTGTTTTTCCCAAAGGGTATGACTATACATTTTTTGGCATTTAGCTTAAGGCCATGGCTCTGGCACCAGTTATCCATTTCTATGAGACCTTTCTGGAGGATGTCTGTGTCTGATGGAGTGTCAATTATGGTGCCCAGTTTGCAGTCATCTGCAAATTTTGTCAGCCACAATCCCCCTATGTTTGCCTGCACTTCAGAAAAATAAATGCCGAACAAGAGGGGGCCCAGGACTGAGCCCTGTGGGACACCGCTCGTGACCGGCTTAGAGTCTGACATGGCACCAGCAACTCTAACCCTGTGTGTTCTGTCCTTGAGCCAGTTTGCAACCCATCTTGTGACATATGGGTTTACATCTAAGCTGGTGAGCTTTTCTATGATGCCCGAGTGGGGTATTGTGTCGAACGCTTTTTCTAGGTCAAGGTAGGCTGTGTGAACTGCCTTACCCCGCCTTCTTTCTTGCTGGATGGGTTCGGAGCCGATCCTCGGCTCTGACTCGGCTTATGCCAAAGCTCGAGAGCTATTTTTACTGGCTCGAGGTAACCCTGTATCCCACAATGCTAGGCGCTAACTACCCAGATCTCGTTTGATAGCTAACACTATAGCAGTTTTGCCCCCAGAACAAAGGAGAGAATGGCATACTCATGCAGATAGTTATCCCAAGAAAAGGGTATCCACTGGAGACCATAGTGGGAGAAAAGCAAGGCTCCTAGGATCCTAATGGTCTGTCCAGGCTAGGGGGTTGGAGGGTGGGACGCAAGAAAGAAGGCGAGAAGAAGACAACTAACATGGAACGTTATGGTAGGTACATAACTTCTCAATGTTAAGTTGTCAATCTCGCCTTCATTCTTGCTGGATGGGACCGCGTCCCTAGCACCTTAATCCTGGGTGGCCTGTTGGAACAGATTGTGGAACCAAAGTTAGCTCTACTTCTGGAGGCCATGTCCAATTTGTAATGAGAAATAAAGGTATGGGGAGAGGCCCATGTGGCTGCTGCACAAATTGAATCTAAGGGCAACCTGTCCTGAAAGGCTATAGACGTAGCTAAGGCTCTAGTTGAATCGGCTCTAGGTCTTGAAGGAAGCTTTTGACGCCTCAGCTCATAGATGAAAGTGATGACAGAGGTCAACCATCTAGAAAGGGTTACTTTGGAAACTGGAAGGCCTTTCTTCCCTTCAGCATAAGATAGGAAGAGCTGGTAAGATTTCCTAATTTTCTTGGTTCTATCCAAGTAGTAACGGAGTTGGCGATGAACATCCAAGAAATGCAACTTTTGTTCCGCTCTGTCAGAGTAATTAGGGAAGAAAACAGGGAGATTGATAGTCTGGTTAAGATTTGCCTCAGAAGATATCTCGGGTAAAAAGGAGGGGTTTGTTCTGAGGGACACCATCTTTATGGAAAACAAGATAAGGAGGACGAACGCAAAGGGCATGAAGTTCTGAGACTCTCCTCGCAGAGGTTATGGCCACTAGAAATAAAGTCTTCCATGAAAGTAACTTCAAGGAACAGGAAGCCGCAGGTTCAAAGGGAGGGAGAATCAAGGAAGTTAAAACTAGATTCAAATCCCACTGCGGTGGGGGATGTCTAACCGGGGGGGCTTGAGTAAAAAGATACCTTTGAGGAATGCTTTACAAAGTTTATGAGACATAATGAAGGAGTCTGCCAAGCCAACATGAAAATTTGAAATGGCCGCTAACTGGACTCTGATAGTGGAGGAAGAAGAACCCGAATGAAAGAGTTCGGCCAAAAAAATCTAAGACCGATTGGATAGGAGCCACAAGTGGGTCTATGTTCCTAGACTTTGCCCAGAAGGAAAAACATTTTCATTTGCTGGCATAAATCCTCCTGGTAGAAGATTTGTGAGAAGCTAAAATTATGTCATATACCGAATGGGAGATAAAGGGAAGCCTGGCTAAGGTTGGAAGTGGAGCAACCAAGGTGTGAGGTTGAGAGAGGGGAGAGATTGGTGCAGCTTGCCCGACTGATGGGTCAAAAGATCTGGAACTGGGTCCAGATGCCAGGGCTGCCCCAAGAGGTAATGGTGCAGGAACGGAAACCATATTTGTCGAGGCCAGTACGGAGCAATGAGGATCATCGTCGATCTCATGGCGGTAGCTTTCTGAATCAACTGAGTGATTAATAGGAAGGGGGGAAAAGCGTACAGGAGACCCCGGGGCCAATCGTGGAATAGAGCGCCTCTGGGAGGATGGTTGGGAAGACGGAAGAGTGTGAAAAATTTGTGTCATTTGGTGTTCTGGGGTGTAGCGAAAAGATCGCAGCAAGGCTGACCCCAATTTTTGAAAATTTCTTCCACTATTGACTGCTTGAGAGACCACTAGTGCGGCATGAGAATGGCTCTGTTGAGCCTGTCCGCTATGACGTTAGACCTCCCGGGGATATGCGTTGCTATCAGAAACCGTTGAGAGGAGATCGCCCACTGCCAAAGTCTGAGTGCTTCTCGACACAAGGGATAGGACTTGGTTCCGCCCTGCTTGTTCATGTACCACACTACGGACATATTGTCCGTCTGAACTGCAATCGTCCCGATGGGAAGAGAGTCCTGAAGGGCTTGCAACGCTAAAAGAACTGCTCTCATCTCTAGGACACTGATGTGCAGATGGCACTCGAAAGGTTGCCAAGTGCCCTGGACCATCCTGCCCTGAAAATGCCCCCCCCCCCCGATCAGGGAGGCATCCGTTGTCACTGAAGCAACCGGGGTGGGGGGGCGAAGGGCCTGCCCTGAGATACCTGAATGGAGCCCATCCACCAAGACAGGGGTTTCTTGCATGATTGAGTTATCAGAATGTAGTGTGATACCGGGAGCTGCTGGAAGGACCACTGAGAGAAGAGCATCCATTGCAGGAGTCACATGTGGAATCGTGCTAAGGGAAGTAACGTAATGGCAGCCGCCATGAGACCTAGAGTCTTCAGTACAAACTTGGCCTGAATTTTGTTGTTCTGAAGCAGAATATGAACATGTTCGCGAATATCTGCGATTCTTTGAGCCGTCAGTCTTGCAGTGAGTTCGACTGTGTCTAATATGGTGCCTATGAAGGTAATAGATTGACAAGGCAGACTTTTCGAAGTTTATGGAGATACCCAAGCTCTTCACAAATCTGGATGGTGTAATCTCTGGATTGAATAAGTTGACGCCTGGCGGTGGTAAAGAGCCGGTCGTCTAGATATGGAAACACCTGGAATCCTTGATGCCTCAGATGAGCCGTAACCACTGCCATACATTTGAACACTCGGAGGGGCTGTAGTGAGACCAAAGGGCAGGGCCCTGAACTGGTAGTGACTGGCTCCCAGCCAGAAGCGGAGAAACCTTCTGGAGCGTCTGTGCATTTTGATGTGGTAGTACGCATCCTGAAAGTCTATAGAGCACATCCAAAGGTCCTAACCCAAAAAGGGTAGAATGGACTGTAGCGTGACCATCCGGAACTTCATTCTTTGAACAGACTTGTTCAGCCTGCTGAGATCCAAAATTGGTCTCCAGTCCTCTGTCTTTTTTGGTACTAAAAGAACTTGGAGTATATTCCGGATCCTTGCTGGTCTGCTGGGACTGGCTGGATGTCCCTTTTTCTTAGCAGTTTTGAGATTTCTAATACTGCTTGTTCCCTTAGACCGGGTGGAACTTCTGGAAGGGGCCTGTTTGGCTGTTTTGGGGTGTGGACAAAAGGAATTTTGTAACCCTCGGATATGATCGACCGTACCCATGTGTCTTCGGTGAGGGAAAGCCAGGCTTTTGGGTACAGTGATAATCTTCCCCCGACTACCTCCTAAGGTGGACAGTCGGGCAGCTTCTCAGGGATGCTGGAAGGGTTGACCAGAGACCGCTTCTCTGCTACCCTGATCCTGCAGACCCCCTCTGTCCCTGGGGCGGCATCTATTGTTGTCCCCCCCCCCCGCCCCTAGGGGGGAACTCACTTCGTGCGTCCGGCGCGACTCCCTGTGGTTTGTGGAACCACATTTTTCCACCCTTTTGACCTTTGGGGTATGGTCTGGACAGGGTGGAAAAACGGACTCCTATGGCAGAGAGAGTCTTGCAGTCTTGTTCGCATCTGGTCAAAGTATCCTTCACCTGAGGTCCGAACAACGCCAAACCATCAAAGGGAGAGTTGGTGAAGGACGCCTTGAAGGGGTCAGCGAAATTACAAAGCTGCATCCAGGCATGCCGTCTTAAGGCCACACCTGTGCCTGCAGCCCAACTCGCCCCATCGGCCGCATATGAAATAAGCCGCATGGAGGAGTTAACAATCGAGTTTATGGTTGCCAGCTGGGAGTTGATTTTATCCTGAGACCCCGCAGCTGTTGGATCCTGTAGTGTCACCCATTTCTTTGAGCAAGTCTCGCTGAAGACGGGTGAAATGACACAAGCAATTCAGCGACCGCATGGTAAAGGTCGCTGAAGAAAACATCCGCTTGCCGTACCTATCCATGGTCCTAGATTCCTTATTAGGAGGATGGATAGGTACCGAAAGATCATCCAGTTCCTTCTTAGTGGCTGCCGCCACCACCATGGCATCAACAGGGACACCCTTGGTCAAAAACTGTTTATTAGCAGGGGCTGTGATAAATTTTGAAGGCCTCCGCAGGATTGGTTCCATCGAGTCAGGGGCTGTCCAAGCCTTCCTGGCCACCACTTCCATAAGGGGGTCAAAAGGAGGAGACACCCAGGAGGTGGAAGGCGAGAACCAAACGCCTCTAGGTAGACCAACACGTCCTCGGAAGGGTTGAGGGTAGACCAGTTCCCCCTCTGCTTAAGGATGTCAGAGAAGGAGACATCCTCAGAGGGGGATCTTGGGGACCCCTCCAACTCATCCAAGTTGGTATCAAATGTGACTGACTCAGGCGAGTCCAGATGTTTCCTCTTACATTTCCTCTTAGAGGGGGCTCTCCTGACGGATCAGGGGAGGCCTCAGAAGAGGAGGATGCTCCCAATGGGGGCCCCTGAGGTGTAGGATCTCTGCGGTCGGGGTCGAGAGGATGAGTAGAGATCATAGCAGGCACTACAGTGGGAGGAGCTGAAGGAGCCGACCGAGGAACAGGCACAGGGGCCAGCACACTCCTCATGACCTCAAAAGCAACCCTATCAGGCAGAGAAGGCCCCCACTCCGAAGAGATAAGGATCCCTCCCGGCACCGAGAGGGATGGCTCCGAGGCCGATGTCGGAGCCAAACTCACCTGTGCCGAGGCTCCAAGAGGGAGAACAGGGTAGGACAATGGTTCGATGCCACTCGCCCCCTCAGAGCAGACGAGGGAGTCACGGCGTCCGGATCCCTCTAAGGATGGCACCATAGAAGAAATTGGAGCAGACAATGGAGCCGAAATGGGTGGTATCGGCTCCGACGTGTCGACGGTCCCGGCTCCTACAAACTCCGGCTCCGAACTCAAGGGAAGAGTCGAAGGAGGAATTGATGATGGAATGGGAATAGCCACTGTCTGCTGAGAGGGGCTATGAAGCATCTGGGCCAGTGCCTGCGACTTAAGGAGTCTACTAACCACCCTCTCGCGGTCATGGTCCGAAAGCCTGGAAGACCGAGAGGAATGGGGACCGGTGACTCCGCTCCGAGAGCAAAGGAGATCTCGGAGCCGAGTGGACAGACTCCAAAGAGGGGGACCTGGAGCGCTTACGGGTCAAAGTCAGCTTCGACAAAACTATCGGAGCCAACTGAGATTTTGAAGCATCGGCTCCAGCAGGAGCCGATGCCAAAACAGAAGTAGCACCACTGGTCGGAAGCTCTAAACTCGGAGCAGACTATTTAGTGGGCTTAGAAGGCTTGCCAAACGAAGACTTGGCCGGGGAGCCTTCGGCTTTAATAAGCCTCTCAAAATCAATTTGTTCCTGCGTTCCTGCAGGACTCTTGGACTGAATGCATGGCAGACGGAACAAGAGTCCTGCAGGTGCAGAGGGCCTAGGCAATACACACAAGAAGTATGACAGTCTGTCAGACATTTTCTGACAGCATGAGTCACACTTCTTGAAGCCTGAGACCTTAGATTCTTTGGACATAGTTGAGCACACCCAAACACCAGACACACACACTACAGTAACAAAAAGGGAAACCTAGTTCAGTCACAAAGCCACACCAAAGACTGAAAACTAAAGTAATTTACCCAAAAAACAAACTAACTTGGCCCCAAGGCCTAGATGTATAAGGGAAGGGCCGTGGGGTAGAAAAAAGAGACACCCAGAAAGAAAACTATACCAGTCGGTTAGTCTAAGAAAGGGACAAGGGTATAAAGAACACTAAACTGAAAAAACAAGAGAAAAAAATCTTACCCAAAAAGCTGTTCTTTTTGAAAATTTACCAGAGACGGCAAAAACGCAACCTCGCAGCTAAGCGGCAAACGAGATCTGGGTAGTTAGCGCCTAGCATTGTGGGATACAGGGTTACCTCGAGCTGGTAAAAATAGCTCTCGAGCTTTGGCATAAGCAGAGTCGGAGCAGAGGATCGGCTCCGAACCCATCCAGAAAGAATGAAGGCGAGATTGACAACTTAACATCATTAACTTTACCTCTGGATTGCATTAAGCTTGCTTAATAACCCAACGCGCCTTTTCCCTAGCACCTATGCTTGTCTCAAGAGTAAAAATCTATAATTTATATCAACATCTTGTTTTTCAAGCACTGCTAATTTTTTCCATCTGCAAATGTACTATGAGCAACAAATCTTCCTGGACTCTCCAAAGTGTGGAAAATCTTTTTTTCTTTGTGCCACATAATGGTTGCACATTCTAGTAAAAGGCGAACCAATGTCGTACATAATGGTATAATGGTTAAATCCTGTGCCGTGCGTATTTCCCTTAATATATGACTGCGCATTTCTCTCTACAGAAACATCCATTCAGCACATTATCACGTTTTCATTACCAAACTTCTGGCTAAAGTCTTATGAGGAAGAACTAATGCCACATGTTCCCAAATCATCAGCTACCTTATTTTAAAGATGGGTTACTGACAGCTTTCACAGCACAACCATCTCAAAGTAGGGTTTTATTTCATTTACTTACCATTTAACTCAGTAAAAACTCCATTCCTAGACCCAACTCAGTGACTATGAGGCCTTCTTTTAGGACATTTCTGACATCTTTATATTTAGAAATATATACCTTAAGTACTTGTCAGACAATGCAGTTAAACCAGGGATCTCAAACTTGTGGCCCTCAGGCTTGAAGCAGCCCTCAAACAATTCTAGGTGAGGGAGAAGACTACACTACTCTCCTAGATGAAGGGACGACCTTTCTTTTTGTTTTGGAGATCATAGCCCTCACCAGTGTGTGCTAGTCTTCACGCAGTTATGGTCATTTAAGTAAGACCCCTAAAACCCAAGGCATCTTTTCTACAGAACTCACATGAAGATTCACTAATTCTTAACTGTAAGCAAGCAGTAAGAATACAAAGTTTGAGCCTTAACACTTCTCATCACTACTTATTGTTCATGTTGCTCAGGGTGTAACCTGTTTAATTGTTCATATTGCTTTACTGAAACGCTCTCTCACAGATACACAAGTCCAGGGTTCTATCTTGACTTCTGTTCACTGCCTATGTGGAGTTTGTATGCTCTCCTCCCAAAAATTAATGGGTATTTGCTGTGGTGGATAAGTGGGTAAAAATGTATTAAGGTGCCATGTTTTAATCAAGCCTACTCAGGTGAACTTGAGAAGTCTGGCAAAAGAAGGCACAAAGAAATGAATGGCATCACGGGTTGTAGCACACACTATAGCTAGCATCTACAAGGAAAAGTCATGTGGTACCAACTCCATTAGGCATCAATAAGTACACAGTTAAATGGAGTGCAGGCTGGGCGCTGCACAACAGCTAGCCACTTGGTGGTGTTAAACTGCCCCTAGGTGATCAGGTCAAACAGGCTATGTTGGCAAAAAAATGGCTTTGTAACTGAGGACCTGGCCTACTCCTAACTATAACAAAAACATGAACAATCTATAAAATAACTTTTACTGCATACGCCAAACTATGCCAGGGAAACAAGCCAATGAAGACAGAGACAACTGCAGTGGCAAAGAACATTCTCAACATACCCAAGTGTATCCCAGACAACTGAAAGAAAAAGTATTTTAGTGCAACTGTAGCAGAACAAAGAGTACATTTACAATCACAGACAGAAAACAGGTATCAAACACCTGGCACACCAACATTAATCTTTTACATCCTTCACCTACTGTTTTAACAAATATACAGACTGTTGCATTAAACAAGGGACTGTCTCATTCTTTCAACAGGCAGTAATATAACTGATGTTATTAGTGACCTGAGACTGTTTGCAAGGACTGTCACATTGGAATGTTCTGTATTATACACTTTGTAAAGCACTTAAAAAAAAAAAAAAAAGTAGCACATTTATACCAGGTCATCATCCCCTCATAGATAGATGCCTTTCTGTAATCTCTT